>NC_034597.1:49705349-49726455 GCF_900095145.1 Mus pahari | reverse complement strand
TCTAAGTTTCTGGGCTAATAGCCGCTTATCAGTGAGTGCATATCTAGTGACTTCTTTTGTGATTGGGTTACCTCACTAAGGATGATATCCTCCAGATCCATCCATTTGCCCAAGAATTTCATAAATTCATTGTTTTTAATAGCTGAGTAGTACTTCATTGTATAAATGTACCACAGTCCAGAAACATTTTTTAAATTAACAAATCACTTGAGTAAAAAAAAAAAATGAGTACCTATCTTACAGTTATTTTATAAAACCAAAAGTTTCAATGTTGATATTTAAATAGCCATTATGTACTGTGCTAAGGGTGTGAGACAGGAAATGACCCTTGTGTCAAAAGTCATATTGTTTATTATCCTTTTGTTAGTATTTGAACACAATACAGCCACACTTTCTCAGGTAATTTTAGAAGGAGCATAGAAGTTTATTATTGAGACACCAGAAAGAGAATAGATTCCTCTCTGATAACTTCCTAAATGCAGGCTGGCTCTGGAAGGCATCCTTTATAACATCACAAAAGAAAATCGTAGGAGCAGGGTGGCTGTGGTGCCACATGACCTTAATCCCAGCACCTGGGAGCCAGAGGCAGGCAAATCTCTGTGAGTTTGAGGCCAACCTGGTCTACAGGCCAAGTTCCAGGACAGCCAAAGCTACACAGAAAAAAGTCCTGTCTAGAAAAGCCACCCCCAAAAAAGGGGGAGAGAGAGAGAGAGAGAGAGAGAGAGAGAGAGAGAGAGAGAGAGAGAGAGAAGGAGGGAGAGAGAGAGGGGGGGAAGAAGGAGGAGGAGGAGGAAGAAGAGGAGGAGGGGGAAGAAGAGGAGGAGGAAGAGGAGAAGGAGAAGGAGGAGGAAAAGGAAGAGGAAGAGGAAGAGGAGAAGGAGAAGGAGATGGAAACAGCTAGAGAGAAGGGTCGGTGATTAAGAGTACTTGCTGCTCCTGCAGAGAACCAGAATCCTATTCCCAGCACCAACATCTGGCTGCTCACAATCACCTATTAGTGCATCTCCAGGGAATCTGACATTTTCTCCTGGCCTTCATGGGTGCCTGTGAGCACATGCACATGACACATACAAACATGTACAGATTCATAAATAAATAATTATAGATCTACATAAAAATTAAAACAGAAAATAGTTGACTCCTGTGGAGGAAAAAAAATGTGACTAAATATAATCAAACTAACCATGACCTGGTATGACAGCTAACTAGCTTAGATACCTAGGCCCTGCCCAGTCTCAAGCATCAACTAGTTAGGACTTTCCTCATTTAAATGGTAGGATTCACACAAAAAGAATTGAACTGTCAGAACCCTGCCTAGTCCATAGCTTCACCAGACACTCTTTTTCCCCACTCTATATCTGGTCTTGGGAAATGTTCAAAATACGCTTCCTTTTTCTACTCTGTTCTCACAAATGAACACCTCAGTGTCTCTCAGTCTCCAACCACATAGACTAGGATAAAGTTTTAGCATAACCAATAAATCAATGACTTGGCATTGATTTATTCCTAACTGAAATCACTTGAACTCATTCTGAATTCTTATCATTTTTTAAATAAATCACTAGCCTAGTTAACCCAGACTTAGTAAGGCAGACAACTGCTTTCAAAATCATACATTAAATTTAGTAATAAATAAATAAATTTGCATGCAGATCATGACTAATCCCAAAGAACAGTTTAACTGCATGCTTTAACAAATGATAAAACCTAGAGTATGTTCCTGTTGTTAAACAGTAGTAAAGTGTTTCTCTCTACAGTCGCACCTCATTAACATGCATAAAGTGATGTCATGTCCTCTGCCATATGGGAAGAGAGGTCTGATAAGTTTTAGAAATTTGCCCCACTTCATAATGCTCAAGTTCAAGAGTGGGTTTCTTTTAGTGATTATAATTTCTGGATAATTGTATCCATTTTATACATACATTGTATAATACACACATCTGCCCCCATCCACCTCCCTGTTGGACCTCCATCCCTCTGTTGTCAATTCCTTCTCCTTGCTATAGGTCTCTTTCCTTGTTTGTGACTTTGTTTTGTTTCCTGACCCACTGGGTTTAACCAGGGCCATCTGTGTGACCAATAAGCATGGAGCTACCCGATGGAGTCTGGTGGGTACCACTGGACCCACATCTGAAGAGATTCCCCCTCCCTTAAAATCTTCAGCAGCCCATAGTTTAGCAGAGAGGGATAGGTCCCCATGAGTTCCTCTCTGAGTTATGACTGGCTTTGGCAGGTCCAGCTTCTGCAGGCCCACTGCAGGCAGCTACGAGAGCTGTGAGTTTATGACTGCCAAAGGGCAGCATTTTTAGTGTTCTTCTCCCTGTCTTCTGGGTCATATATTCTTTCTCTTCCTTTAACCATGGAATCACTAGTTTATCATCATTTACTTACTTAACTTTGTTCCATTTTCAGCTGTCAATTTTCCAGTAGAGGAAACTGAAGCCATTTGATTCCTTATTGAGGACTGATTATATCTTTCAACATCTCCTGCATTAGTTGAATAATAAGAGCTTTCTCACAAACATTTCAGACCAAATGAAGTGATCACATAGAAAACACCTAGAATAATTTGCATCTTATTTCCATTACGACCACTTAAATCCAACATGTACACCCGCCCCCCTGCCCCTTGCCCCCCCCCACGCCCCAGATAATGAAAATTTTATCCAGGATGGGCTTTTCTGTTGCACTGTTTTGTATTTCATCTCAAAGGATTTGTGTCCACAGGAAATAGTCACAAGACAAAGATGACAGCAAAGGACCCTAGCTGGGAGCCACATGACCATGGACAGCTGCAGGCCAGCCTGGGTGCAGTGCAGAAACCCATTGAGACCCTCAGTGTGCTGATTAAAAGCAGAGCAAAGGATTCAGGCCAAGAGCAGGCAGGTCGCAGAGCTGGGCATTCTGCTGAACTAAGAACTATGCGTTCTTAGCTAGGTATGGCTATGTGTTGCTCTAACACAACCTGATACATAAACAACCTATAGAGAGAAGGGCTTTACTTTGGATCATGGTCACGAAGGTTTAGTCTGAGACTGTTGGCTCCACTGTTCTGGGACCCATTTGAAGCATCTGCGTCAGCAAAGCTTCTCTGCTCACAAGGGTACAGGAAGAAGAAAGTGGAAGACACAAAGGTCCCACAATCTCCTACAGGAGCTAGCATGAACCCAATGATCTGGAGACTTTCCATAGGCCCTGGCAAAGTTTCCACCACCTCCTAGTAGCCCAAACAGGAGAGCAAAAACTAATGCATATGGGCCTTTGGGGAACATTCCATATCTAAGATATAGCATGAACTCTGAAAGACAGTTCTTAAACAGAAGAAATACGCATAAATTGTGTATGTTTTATACATGCAACCCAGAGAATGAAGGGATAAACAGTGAATGACCTTGCGAGCCTCTGGTATCATGGGACTGTTGAGCAGTATTTAGTTTCCATCTGACAGTGATTCCTCATGAACTCAGCTACTGTTAAAAAGCGACTCTTGGGAGCAGAAAGTAAACGAGAACAAAGAAACATAATCCTTCTTTCGCCTCCTAGAAAACACTGACAGCCAGCGCTCACAGCAGACAGAGTGCAGACCCAGACAACCCTCTGGGACTGCCATCTGCCTGTACGGAATTGGCATTCGGCATTTACTTACATGTGTGAGAGGGAAGACTCATTTCCACAAGTAAGCTATTGATAAAGGTATGAAACTCGAGGGATCTTGAAAAAAAAAAAAACTGAAGATCATCTCCAAGGACTCTGGTAACGGCTTTGAAACAAAACAGAAATGCTTCTTCAGTGCGGGTGCGGGGGGGGGGGGGACAAAAGATTATGCAGCCATTAGAACACCCAAGAAGTTTAACTTTTATCAAACCAGAAGGTCTAATTCCTTAACTAAACTTGGCTCAGGGATTTGCAACTTGTTTTGTGAGCCCAAATGAATTAACATTAATATGGAAACCCTCTAAGAATACCCACAAACATAACTATGCTAGTTTTCCCCCCCCCCCGTGGTGAGATCTAATTCTCTGATGTGAATTCATCAACAATACTTTGTCAAACAATTCAACCAGTTATTGTTATAGATAGATACTTAAACCATTCAAATCAAGATGTATCAAAATCAGATCAACAAATCCAGAGGCTGTGGGATGATTTGCTATGTATGATATTTACTTGTTTTTCTCTTCTGTAGACCTACTTATATGGATGGATGGATGGATGGATGGATGGATGGATGGATGGATGGATGGATGGGTGGGTGGATAAGAGGGTGGGTGGCTGGGTGGATATGTTGATGGATGGAGAGAAAAGGACAAATAGATAAGTAAGAAAGGCAGATAAGAGGAAAAAAGAGACGAAGAAGGCTGGGTAGGGCACACAAGAGCCAACTTTGCCTATAAAGCCTTATCTGTTTCTCAGCTTTCTTTAGTTCCTATGTGTATACTAAATGTATGTATGACTGACTCTCTTCTCTTCTTATCACTTTCAACCGAATCTCTCAGGTGACTGGATCAGATTCTTATACATTCTGACTATAACGGTGCTGAGACAAAACTGCATGTACCTGCCCCTCGAGGTGTTCCAGGTGTGGCTGCCGTGTCACATGTGTGTCAGCAGGTGGCAGAGAGGAAAGAAGTTAGGTTTAAGCTCAGTGTTCTAACATACGAACATCTGAATGATTAGTTGTCTAATACTCCCTGAAAGTAGCAAGCCTCAGACAAGCGTGGGGCGATGAGCTGTGCACAGACAACCTGGTCCCCAGTCAAGCACAGGCCTTGAACCCTGGAGAGCTGGTGGGTGGTGACTTCCGCATGCATGGGACAGCAGGTGTTTGGCTAAGCCTCCTGGGCCCCTGGCTTCTGTTGCATCTACAACCTCCCACAGCTCCCTTTCCCCATGCAGAGAGGTGTGTGGCCATCAGTCACATAGGCAATGCCCTAAGCTCCTGGTATTCTGTCTGGACTCCACCCCCATAGTTACCTGGCAACAACCAGGTATGCTCCTCACCACAGTAACCTGGCAACAGCCAGATAGGCTGGGCCCACTATAAAAGGGGCTGTTTGCCACCTCCTCCCTCTCTAGTTTTCTTACTCTCTTGCTTCTTTCTTGCCCTCTTATTCCCCCTCTTCCTATCCCCTTCTCCCCTCTCTCCACATGGCCATGGCAGGCTTCTACTTCTCTACTCTTCTTCCTCTCTCTGCCTTTCCACAATGAACACCATAAAAACATGAACTGCCTCTTCTCATGGGTATCCACCATGCTAGAGCAATGGAGCAACTCTGCCTTTAAGGAGCCGTGCAGCTAACCTCCCACCAGGATCCCTCCCAGTGCTCCAGCAATGGCTGCCAACCAACCAAGCCAACCCACCCACCAAGCTAGCCACAGAGCAAGCCCTAAGGCTCTCCTCCCCACCAGACCCAGCCGGAGCTCTCTCCTCCCTGCCCCTTTCCCTTCAGGCCCGAGGCCAGAGTCAGCCTGGGGGTCCACACTCTGTTCTCAGCTCTTCCACGACATCCAGTGGCATCTGAGGTGTCCAAGACTGAGAACTTGACTTCTCTGGCCTCTGTGCAGCCCATGAACACTAGAACCGGCTCTTCCACGGTACCCAGCAGCGTCTGTGGTGCCCGGGAGTCCTCAGGCAGGTCCATGGGGACCCCAGACTGCACCTTCCTCACCCCCAGAGAGGGGGTCCTGCGGCTTCTCACAGCCCGACGCTCACCTGGCGGTTCCATGGGGGTCCACGCAGTCAAACTCCCCGCATCAGCCTCGCTCAGGGCTCTGGCCGCTGGGACCAGAGCCTTGAGCCGGACGCGGGACCCCACTTTTTGACCCACAGACAACAACCAGACCAGAGCCAGGGGTCCAGGATAGGGAACTAGCCTGAGACAACCACCAGTATGGTGATGTGCAGGCTTGGGTGGGCTCTCAGGGCACAGCCAGAGACTAGAACTCCACCTGGGACTGCAGGTCCTAGGCAGGAGTAAGCCGAGACAGAGGAGTGAGCTTCACAAGGGGCCACTCAGGCAAGTTAGGGACAAGCCCAAGATGATCACCAGACTGGCCCCATGGGGCCTGGACAGGGAGCTAACCTAAACTGACCACCATTCTACTGGTCTGTGGCAGGGGCAGGGCAGAACGTGCCTGAAACCAACCCCTGCCAAGTGCCATAATGCACAAGTGAGCACATGGGAGACCTGGCTCTGGGATCATGGGAGCAGGAAAGTTGTCCCTACCCCTCACCAGTAGCAGCACTCAGGGGACCGGGCCCAGCACCTTATGTGGGCAGCACAATACCTGGACATAGCACTCCTGAAAGAACTCTAGACAATCAGAGACCCCAGGCATCATTAAGAAAAACAAGTAAGTGGTGGAGAAATGGAAGAGAAAGAAACAGAAGGATGTGGGCACAATGAAGAGAGGCAGAACTGGAGACTCGAGGGTGATGAGGAACAACCTGATGTGAAGAGCTGGTCATGCCACCTGAGACCACGGTGGGTCCCTGCCTGTGCTGCCACTGGGGACTCTATCTGGGTTGCCAGCCCTGCAGCAGCAGGGGTCTGTTACCACCAAAAGCCACGTGGATGTCCCTGGTCTGGGCTGCTGCCCTAGGACATGGAAGAGGGGTGATGCACCCCCTCCTCCTTCCCCTTTGCCAACTGGGACAGGTGGGAGACCTGGTCCTGGGGTTATGATTGCAGGAGCGCTAGCCCTACCTCACACCAGTAGCAGCACTCAGATCAGTCCCTGCACCTTACCTGGGCAGCACAAGAGAAATAACCCTAGTGGCAGGTTGAGCAAGGTGAGCAGGCCTCAGGGGCCTGAGGATGGAGCTCTGCCACTTGTCTCCTGCATGGCAACATAGGCGAAGAAGAGATGACCCCTCCCTTTCACTTAAGACAGGCAGGAGAGTTGGCCCTGAGGTCACCAGAGCAGGAGAGCTGGCACTGCTCCCCACCTACTTCAGCATTCTGGAGAGTGGGCCCTACACATCACCTGTGCAGCATAGCAGCGCTCACCCTGGATGTGGGGGTTATTCATGAACTGGCCCGAGCATGTGAGAGCAGGAGAGCCAGTGGGCTGGTCAGCTCAGATACCTCTCAGGCCCAGATCAAGGGCTATGAATCAGCCTATCCCAACATCTGCACCATCATTTAACTGCTGGAGAGAATGAAGGAGCCAATCCTACAGATCTCAAACTACAGCATCTCCATAACACAGGGCAACAACAGGGTATCTAAGAAGAGTCCCAGTGATGTTCTAGTAGTGATGGGATAGTAGAAGCCAGAGGATTCATACCAGATCTTCAAGTCATTGCAATGAACATTTGCAAGCAAAAAGTGTGGACAAAGTGGTATAAACTGTGGGACACAGTGGGACACACCACAGCTTCCACAACAAGATTTTTTTTTCCTCTATTGGGAGGGGGGAGTTGCAAGGGTGGAGATCAAGTACAATTGTAGGGGGAGGCAAGTGGGATTGGGGTGCATGATGTGAAATTCATAAAGCGTCAATAAAAAGTTTGTAAAAACCCTGCGTGCAGTTAATAAATATTTTTTAATGGGGACTTGATGGACGATCTCTTGTACTAATGAAGCCATGGAGAGAAAATTCGGCCCCAGATTTTGACACCAAGGGCAGGGAGTGGTGGCTTTTACTACTTCAAAGCCTGGCTATGGTGAAGTAAATAGAGAATAAATACAGGAATAAATCTGAACTCCCCACCCAGAATACACAGGTCAGGGCTCCCCTCCACAGTCCTCTGAGCAACCCCTCTTGAAATGAAATTGTATAAAACAAGAAATTCTGTCAACCTAAGTAACAGGAGATGCACTATAAGTGCTCCCAGACCTAAATATCTTGGAGAGCTGAGGTTACATTTGTTACAAAGGATCCTCTTCTTAGACAACTCTAACACATCATCATAGCCCTAGTAGTGAGCAAAGGTCTTTAGAGAAGTCTCCACTGAATAGCTAAGCGCTGCTATTCTTTAGCTATGCTTTGCTTGAACATATATATATATATATATATATATATATATATATATATATATATATATATATATATCTCGAGCCTCTGTCTATCCCTGAAGCTTCATAGTGACTTCTTAACATAGAAGGTCAGCTCTATCTGTTATCAGATCTCAAGAAGTTGAGTGCTCCACCCATGTGAGCTGCAGATCTTTGTACATTGGAGGGGCAGGGCGACGTCTTAGACTTTATTTGAGACTGTTGCTGAAGTTATGTCCATGCTGAGAAAGGAGGAAGGGGGAATCTGCTGCTAATCAAAGCCTGAGATCCAAAGTCACACCTGCACACCTGGACATCGAATCCTAAAGTGATAGGGATTCTAGCTTAGTGGGCGGACTGGTCAGACAGTCACCTTTGTCTAAAAGTTCTGTTTCAGGTTTCTTTGTAAGTTGTTTCTCTTGGACAGTTTGTCACAGCAACATAAACAGCGGTGCATGGTTTAAACTACCAAGCCTTTCTGGATATAGCCGTTAGGGGAAAAGGTAGACCTGAAACAAGTTGCCTGTTCAGGCGGTGTTAAACAGCTCCTCCATACTTGATCAAGTTCCAGGTCCTAGACGCCGATATTCTCTCTGATATAAGAACAGCACAATGGGTAGTTTCCCAGCAAGTCCAAGATACCATTTGAGGTGACTAGGTTTTAAAAGGAGTCCGTGTTTCCTACGTTAGCAATGCCCTGGGTCTCTTTGAAAGATAAATGTAGATGGTGGCTCTTTAGGAGTTAAACACATTTTCTTGGATAGATTTTTCTACCGCTGTGATGAAGTGTCAGGACCAAACCCAAGGTCAGGAGGAAACGGTTCAGTTGGCTTACACTTCATACTGTAGTCCAGCACTGAAGGAAATCAGGACAGGAACTCAAAACACAGCAGGAACCTGGAGGCAGGAGCAGACGCAGAAGCCATAGAGGGGTGCTGCTTATTGTCTTGCTCCTCATGGCTTGCTTAGCCTGCCTTACTTGGGAGGCAGAGGCAGGCGAATTTCTGAGTTCAAGGCCAGCCTGGTCTAGAGTGAGTTCCAGGACAGTCAGGGCTACACAGAGAAACCCTGTCTCAAAAAAACACCCCCCCCCCCAAAGAAAAGACCAACCCAGTGGTGGCTCCAACCACAGAGGACTGGGCCCGTCCTCATCAATCATTAATTAAGAAAATGCCCTACAGGTTTTCCCTGAACCTAATCTTATGGAGGCACTTTCTCCACTGAGGTTCCCTCTTCTCAGATGACTCTGTACCTCCTCCCCATTGTTATTTTACCCATGTGCATTCCCAACTCCAATTGACCATGTACCCACCTCCATAATTTAATAGGAAAGTTGTTTTAGAAAATGGCCATTTTGAATCCTTCCTTAGTGAACACCTTTGTTTCAGACTAAGGGAAGGCTCCTCATGCTGCCAGCCAGGTTTTCAGTCTTGTTCATTATTTCTTAGTCCACAGAATTAGCTTATTTTGGGAGGTGAGAAAATGCTTGGCACTCTCCATCGTTCCTGAGAATGAATTCTTTTTAGTCCTTACTCCAAAGCCCCAGTGACCAGTTCCAACTGCACTTGCTAATGAACACGCACACCAATACCCAGCCCTCATGGCCTGTCTATGCGAAGGATGCTATTTTGAAATGCTCTTTTCCCCTTCAGTGCCTCCTGTAATTCCTTTCATGTTAATGGGAGTGGCTCTTCAGAAAACCCCATCCTACTAGAAACACAGTCATCCAGAGACTTTGGAGGAGGGTGTCTAAGGCTCGGATCCTCCCATGATATGGACAGGGCTTCAACTGTAGCCTCTAAGACACACATGACTTTCTTTGTATGAGTCACAGGGACAATGAGGAAGACAGACTCCACAAATTAGTCTTCACAATGGCATTATTCAAGCCATTTTAATAGATGTATTTACAATTCACATACAAACATATGTAATTATCAAATACATATCTAGAGAATTGGTTGATTACACCTGTTTGTGGACCTTGCATTTCTTTTCACAGTAAAGTGAAATCTCTTGTTTGAATGATAAGGCCTAGAAATGTGTTTTCAATCTATAAGCCTTTAAAAAAACTTAATGGGATTTTTTTTCTTTCCTACATATAATAAAGTAAGTTTTATGACCATTTTCATGCAAATGATCTGTATAAAAAGTGCCAGCGTTTAAACACTCTGTCTGTACATCTGTCTCTGGACAGAGATGAAAAATATGGGGCCCTAAGATGTTTGTCATTCTAGCATGCTTTGATGTGGGAGGGCAGGGTTCAGATGGAGTCTGGGAGAAGCATTTTCCAGAAGGTACTGCATATAAAGTAACTGTGTGTGTGTGTGTGTGTGTGTGTGTGTGTGTGTGCTCTCATTATAACTGTAGGATTTTATAGTTATGACTAAATGTACAAATTAGTGCATTTTAAAGTCTTATAGTATTATCAACATAAGGCAGTCAGAACGGAGATGACTCGAGATTAATTAAAAAGAAACAATTATTTCAGGAAGTATAAAAATATGTCTAAGTTGGAAAGAGACCCATTTGCAAGCAGAGAATAGTTAGCTAGTAGAGAAGATGGTATTGGCTTTCCTTAGCAGTCTTTAGAAGCAGGGAATACTGAAGAGAAAGGCTGCAGCTTGAAGAAAGCAAGGATGTTAAAGCTTTGAGAGCACTTCATTGAAGAAACCTGCCTTAACTCCTGCTCCAGTGTACTATAAAATGGCCCAAGAAACACCTCACCTGAACGTCTCTGTGTGACTCAGAGCCTCAGTTGCATTTATTTGGAATAGTTGGGCCTGGTTCTGGCAGGCAGCACCATTGAGGGTGTGTATACACCAGAGGCTGGTGAAAGGATGCTTTCTACTTGCCCAAGTACAGTTCTGCTCTCTCCATCATCAACTAACTGATGTGATCATTTAGGGATAGATGGTCATCTGATTAATACATTCATTTGTTTATGTACTTCTAGGCTGATCTTTCTCTTGGTCTGTGAATAGAGTAGCAATAAGTGTGGACACGAGGGTTATATGGTTTTTTAGTGTATCCCCAGGAGTGATACATACACTAGGAGGATCATGGACAAGTTCCATTCTTAGTTTGATGAGATACCTCCATTCTGGTTTCTATAGTGGCTTCACAAATGTACATATTCCTTTCGCACCAATTTAGAGCAAACTCAGTTTGAATATCTTTTCCACAGAATTTATCACATCAACCAAACCCTTATAGTTTTCCATGACTTTGTAAGGAAGCTGCTTCCAGCTCTGCCATTGTATGTGCAAGTCAATGTCACCAAGAACGTGTGTCCCAGCATGACTCATGAGGCTGTGCACAGAATCCTGAAGAATCATCAATAGGTGTTCTAAAAGATTTACATAAAAAGTTCAGTGGACCATATTCACAGCCTATGAGGCAGGAGCATACAATTACAAGGCTTTGTTTAGAGATGGAGAAGATGAGGCATGTATGACATTTTCTTTGTTTTTAACATTTTTCTCAAGACCATGCATTGTACATTTCAGACTTCTATAACAAAATACTTGAGGTTGAACACTTTATAAAGAAAATAAGTTTATCCACAGATTTGTAGTTTTAAGAACACAGCACTAGCATCAATTTGATTCTAGTGAGGGCCCAATGACAACTGGTGGGATGTAGTGAGAGCCCATGATGAAGAGAGGTCACAGGACAAAAGTAGAGGTCAGAGAATGGAAAGGGATCAGGCCCACTCTCTTATACTATTATCCCTCTAGAAAACTAATCCACTCAAAGATCAGCATTTAGTCTACTTGGAGGGTGGTTCTCCAGTCAATTCCACTTTAGTGAGAGTCACAAATTCTTATAGCTCTATCACATCTCAATAGCTCTGCACTGAGGACCAAACTCCCAGAACGTAAGAATTTAGGGAACATACCCAGATTCATATCCAAATGATTGAAATAGAACAACTGGGTGGAGATCCAAGTCATGTGGTACTATCTGTCAGGTACTGACTACCATGAACCTACTGACCCCAGAATAGTTTCACATTAAGGGACTATATAGTCATATCACATCCTAGAAAGAAAAATAGTGGCATGGAAAGAGGGTAAAAATGAGGAAAAAAAAAGTCAAGAAGAGAAAGGAAAAACAGAGAAGGAAAGATGAAGGGAGGGCAAAGAAGGAAAGAGGTGGAAGAAACAACAGGACAAAGTGTATTCCTAATTGTTTGTTGCCCCTGGAACTTCAACCCCAGCAATTTAGCCCAGAGCCTTAGCTGTCGTATTGCTAACATGAAAATGGGTTCTATACTGTTAGGCAGTTATTAAGAGGGAACAAGAATTACCATCCTCTGAAGGAAGAAGTTCCCCTGATGAGGTTGAGTGAGCCACTGAGCTATGAGTATAGCAGCATGCCATTGCATTTACTTTATTGATATGTTCATTTAGCAGAAAGTAATGGTGGATTTTTCCCTTGGGGCCCATGGCCAATCAATCCACTCTCAGGTTCTTGGCCACTTTGGTAATGTCATGTATGGGTTCTATTTCACGGACTAGGCCTTGAATCAAGTTTAAAAATTAGTTTGTTTCTCCAACAATATGTGTGCTGCTATTGAACTGTTACGGCCTACAGACAGGGTCTGTAGTAAGTCTGAGTGTTTGTAAGTGGGTGGTGCTGATGATTCCTTTTCCTCTGGTAGCATGCATAGTACACTCCAGCACCAAGAACAGTAGTCAGTAGGGGTAAATCTTCTAGTTGAGTACCAGCCCAGTTTCTCCATGTTCAACAGGCCATGACCAATGGAGTCTTCAGCAGTAGGGCCTTTCCATCACATTATGTAGGATAACAAGTAGCCTTGGCACTATCCTGTAGTGTTTGAGGGATAGAGGGATTTATTTTGGGCAATGATTCAATGAGATGTAGCCTATTTCTGGCACTGGAGGTTTTTCTTGGTGTTATAAGATGTCTGGTTGAGCATTCTCTCCCTTACTATATAGTGACTCCATTTAAATTCCTTTCACACATGTATATATTTAGGGAAGGTTTTGCAGTAGTAGATCTCCATATAGCTTTTAAATAGTCTTAAGTGTTAGTTGTTCTTCATATTATCTTCTTTGCTCTGCCCTTTTGTTCCCTTCCCTATATAATCTTCAAAACCTAGTTTGCCCTTAATATCTTTATAACACTGTATTTTATTTCCACTTTCTTGGAAGATCTCTCCTACCCTTTGTCCCTTACTAACTACCTAACCCCTAGGGTTATTCGAATAAAAAAATCACATATCTAAAGCTTTCAAAGATCCACACAGAAGACAAATATATGATGTTTGTGATTCTCATTTTGGGTTACTTCACTCAAGATGATTGTTTCGATATTCTATCCATTTACCTGCAAATTTCACAATTTCATTTTTAAACAGCTAAGTAATATTACTATGTAAATGTACCACAGTTTTGTTATCCATTCATCAGCTGATGGATATCTATGTTGATTCAAGTTTATGAGTGTTATGTATGACAACAATGAACATGGGTGGCTAATGTCTCTAAAGTAGGATGTAAAGGCCTTTGAGTGTATGCCCAAAAGTGGTATAGCTGGATCTTGAAGTAGATCTGCACCCAGCTTCCTGAGGAACAGCTATACCGATTTCCATAGTGGCTACACACATTTGTAATCCCACCAATAATGGATAAGTGTTCCCCTTCCCTACATCCTTGCCAGGATGAACTGTCATTTGTTCTATTAATATTGACCATTCTGACTCAGGTAAGATGGAATCTCAAAGTTGTTTTGATTTGCATTTCCCTAATGCCTAAGGATGTTGAGCATTTCTTTAAATGTTTCTCAGCCATTTGTGTTTCATCTTTTGAGAACTTTTGGAAACCCCATTTTTAATTGGGTTGTTTTCTTGACAAGCAGGTTTGTTTTGTTATTTGTGTATTCTAGATACTAATCTGCCAGATGTATAATTTATGTAGATTTTTCCCATTCTGTGGGCTGCTAGTTTGAGCAATGATGTCCTTTGCTGTACAGAAACGTTTGGCCTCTTAAGTCTTAGTGCCTCTGCTTCATGCAGAGACCCACAATTGGAAAATGTGCAGAGGAAAATATACATGGGAGCATCTAGCCCTAAATGGCACAGTTTATCAAACCTCTTCTCACCAAACTCAGATTATGTAGAGGAAAGACAAAAATATTATAAGAGCTCAAGGTAGTGGTTGACTCCAAGAAACATCATCTTTTAGATTCAACAGGGCTAGTACCTATATGAGCTCTACCTTGAGACTGTGACAGTATGGACAAGAACTATACAAGTGCAAACCACACAAACCCCAGTTCAAAGAAGTGGGAGTGGTTTCAAAGCCCCACCCCTAACCAAGGTGTTGTTTGAGAATGACACCTCCTCAAGGGATAATCAGTTTCCCCCAGTAAAGTGTCCATAAACATATCAACCACATAGTATAACAGTGCCAGTGTTCAGGAATAGCTGGCCAACACAAAACAGACTGTGTGCTTTTGTGTGCTTTGTTTGTAGTCTTGTTTGTTTAGTTGGTTTGTTGAATTAAGTTGTTTTAATTTTGGTTTTTTTTTTTTATCTATTTTGGGAGGGGAACTTGTATAGGGGAAAGACTATGATACAAATATATGAAAAGATTTAAATAATACTCATAATAATAAACTAACATAAGAAAGTGAGCAGGATGCATGTGTTCTATCTGAGGACAGTGCTCTCTTTGCCTTGTGCTAGCATGGCTGTGAGGAGATGGGGCCCTCTGCTCATTTGCTGGGACATGGCTCAATAAATGCCTTCATTCTGCTCTTTTACCTATGGTTTGTTTATCCCACAGCCATTTTTTTTCTAGTAGACTGCCATGGCATGTTTGTCTTGGTTGACAATTAGGCATCTAAATTTTGGGATCGAAGCATAGTCTTGCTTGGGTCCCACTAAATTCCACTCCATCAGACTCATCATTTGAACCTTGTACACTCTTTCCTAGTCTCTATTTATTCATTCTGTGCTAAGCTATATCATAAACATTGTTACGTTCATCATTCTACCTACTTAAAGAACATCTCAAGACCTGGAAGAACACAGTGGTTCCTGACATGAGGCTCTGATGTCCTAAGGCACTGAAAGCTGACTAGAGTAAATAACTAGCTGTACTTCCATAGCTATGCATTCAACTCCCATGATAAGCTCTTGGGAGGCACAGTGAAGTCTACGCATGTTCCTTTCTTCCACACAAGTACTTGTGTGCAAACTGGACTCTTCAGTTTGCTGATGAGATGGCTCTGGACTTCCTTCAGTGGCTTTCCCAGCCATGCTTGCCCTGTAAGAATACAGTCTACAGCTCAGGCCTGGATACCTGATGTCTCAAATCCAGAGAACGGTGCTTGGGTTTATGCTGTGTAACAAAGTTCTGCCAGTAGAATCATCGTATATGCCTGTTAATTAATAGAAAGTCCTTTGCCTAGTCTTACTGGGAACTATCCGAGGCAGAACAACTTTGTAAAAACAGATGCATTTTGATAAAGTGTTCACCAAACACAATTTTATAGCACCCGTTTTCCAACATTATTTCAGAATGCAGTGCTTCCAGACAAAAGGGCTTTGTAAGGTGTTCCCACACAAGCGAGTAATTGCTATTATCTGACATTTCTCACTTTTGTCACAAGTGCAAAGTGGCACAATGCTTTACGCGCACTAAGAATTAGATTTGAAGTGCCCCCCCCAACCCATACACACACACACACACACACACACACACACACTTGGATGCTTACATACTGAATGCCTAATCTCCGTTTAACAGTGCTGTTTGGGGAGGCTGTGGAACCCTCTACAGGTAGGGCCTAACCAGACAAAGTGCTTCACTGGCAGCAGAGGGTGGGGCTTGAGGGCTTATAATTCCCCATTTCTACTGAGATGAGAGGAGGGACGGAGTCCTACAGCCAAAAGCCACCTGCTACTTTTGTTCCCTGCTGTGATGACATATCCTCTCAAACCATGAGCCCAGATACATGCCCTCCAAACCCCCAGTTAAGGTGCTTTGTGGGTTCTTTGGTCTCATTGATAAGAAACATTACAAATGCAGAATAACTTTGCAAACGAACTGCATAGTCTCTCAAGGATAAGCCTTTTTTTTTTTTTTCATAGATCTAAAAACATGAAGTTTGGGAATAAATATGTTGACATGAGCAATGCTTTGGCCATAAATTACTCAGGAGTGGGAAGACAATATCAGTCTCTACCCTGACCCAAGTTACAGTAGATTGAATATGGTCTGTTCTTCCACCCAAAACTTCAAATTCCTTTCTATTTTTCTGCTCGGTTGAGGCTCAGGTTCATGATAATGTGGGCATTTCCAGTCCTTACTCCCATTTCTCGTTTTGGGGTTACAAGTGTACCCAGTTTTTCACATGGGTGCTGAGGATCTGAATTTATGCTTATAAAATCCTTTACCACTGAGCCATCTCTCTGGCCCCTGAAAACCTAGCTTTAAAGTGGAATCCTTGCTGTGGTCTCAGTCCCTAAGCAGCAAGGCTCCAGTTCTTAATGTAAAACTTCTTGGGCCTACATTAAAAAAAAAAAAAAAAGTCCCAGCCCCGCCACCCCAAAGCTGCCTTCCAACAATTACCCATGTAGACGAGAAGCCTGCAGACAGAGCACCCAACGTCTGAGTGCACACCTTCCAATGTATCTTTTAATGTAAAGTTCATCAGCCCACTTAGTAGGCCCTCTACCAGATCTCTTCTTAATTAATAGACTTGTGAATAACCACAACTGCCTTGTGGGACATGCCAAATACTGAACAGATGACAGAGTCACAGTTAGAAATCTGCTCGACACAGGGTGCCTTAATTTAAGCCATACGTAGTAGGAGGGAAAAAAATCACAGCATGGCAAGGACTCAGCTCAATGTATAGCTCTCGGTCTGTTTCAACTTATGTACATCGCTGGCATGCAGAATGTAACAGTCAGAGTGAAAGCGATGGTTCTGATTTATAGCCACCTGTTAGCATAAGTCTGACCTGCACAAGCAAGGCAGGCACCGTAGTCTGAAAGGAAATTATGCCTTTCGGTTGTATGGGGGGAACAGCACCCACTGGTTGAAAGACTATTAAACTTTGGCTGGGCCAGGGCCTCAGAGGTGTCCTACTATGTTCCAGGGAAAACGTTAGTACCAATGGCTGTCTGTTTAATGTACAGCCCCGAGTGCCCCACCACTGTCAGCTGGCCCAGTTTATGGATGAACCCCATCTCCTGGGCTGCAGGGAGGGGCTGGAGTGACGGGTCCTTCATTAGAACCTGGCCAGAGGGCAGCTCGGATCATAAAGGACAGCTGTCTAATTGGATGTGCTTGTGTGTGCTGTCTTAGCTTTTACAATGGGAATAGGTTACCCGGCCTTTCTAACTAGATTGTTAAACATAATAGCTGACTGGCACAGCAGTAAAGAATTTGCCCTTCTCTTTGTAAGAGCAAAATAGGGCTCAGAAAAGATGCAGGATTTTTCCAGCCCGTTTCCCCCATCATTGTATCTGATGGTAATGAGATGGAGTTTATTTCTTTTTAAATGCTCCCAAAGGCGGACAGGCCAGGTTGAAGTTCGAACTAAATTCGAAAACACACACAGGCAATACAGTAGCCAACTCCGGCTTCCCTCCAGCCTCTTGTCACCCCTAATTGGTGTCTTGTTGGTTGTGTTGTCTCCAGTGAAAGAGCAAGAATTAAATGAGATTGGAAATTGAATTACCCTGTCACCCCTCAAGGTGGTCTCCAGACCTAGGCTGCGAAAAATCAGAGGAGCAGGGTGGGAAATGTCCCCATGTAGGGAATATGTCCTATCTCCCAGAATCCTCTGGAAGGCAGCAGAAAGTGGGAAGAAAGAAGAAGAGGGAAGAGAAGGGTGAAGGTGGAGGTGGACGGTTCAGGACATCACTGTCCCAGCAGTCTGCAGATCTTGTAGCTTTGGAGGCTTCTCAGACCCTCAGAAATGACATCTTCATCTTTAGCTCCCCAGTTTTCCAAAATACCACATGCACCTCACTTTGAGACTCCTTGTCACCCTGTCCCACCTTTGAAACACCTGTCAGATGCTCTGAATGACTCCGGTTTCACACTTAGATGTGCTCACGACTTGGATCCCCTCGGGTAGCATAAGAGTTCACTGGACTGCTATTTTGCACAGGAAAACAGGATGGTGTGGAGCAGCTATGGCTGCAGATGTGTGTGGTGGCCATCACAGCAGTGTTCCACAGAACTAGAATGCCATCGTGACCTTGGTCCCTCATCAGGTTGCCTTTCTTTTACAAACTGCAGTGTCAGAAGGTCTTTCTTCAGAGGCTGGCATACCAATACAATGGCCCCATAGCCCACCCTCCAGTGCATTTTAGTAGTAGTAGTAGCAGCAGCAGCAGCAGCAGGAGAGAGAGAGAGAGAGAGAGAGAGAGAGAGAGAGAGAGAGAGAGAGAGAGAACTTAAATGTCCTTAGGAGTACAAGCAGATTCCAGCCAGCATGACCTGGGAGGTCACCACCCCAAAATCAGGTTTTGCCACTTTAATTTTATTTTGATGTCCTTCTTGAGGGACATCCACCTGATTTCCAGTAACATACATGATAAAAGGATTGAGCATTTGGGTGAATAAGGAACTGTCTACCTCTCTGAGTGGGTGTTTAAACCAGTACTTGGTCCCCTTCCTCTGCCTATTGAATGCCTTCCCTCCCTGACTTTTTCAGAGCTCAGCGGTGACTGAAGAAGTAAATTCTCCTTGTAATCTTTTGTTCCCTCACTACCTAAGTTCTATCTTTTTCTTTACACTCACATTTTGGTGAGCACACCCTGTTGCCAGGGGCACTTTCATGGGGATAGCCCAGAGGCTCATCTCTGTCTGACTTGTTCATTCTTTATTAATTGTAGCCTGAAACCCGGAGTTAGGACACCTGTCTGACTCACTCCAGCCTTCCTGTGTTCTCTGTGTGATATACACTTATTGCTGTCGTTTCCTATCCTGCTCCTTAAAGCAGTGCCCTTAGTGCTGTTAATTTCCGTGTCAACCCTTGGGCGCTGTACCCCTGTCTGCCCGTTTCCCATAGCAACTGTATGTATGTATCCTTAGCAGTTAACACCGCCTCTCTGCAGTGGTTCCTAGTGAACGCTGGTGCTCTGAGTCCCTGTGGCTGTTTTACAGCTCCCCTGACCTCCGTCCTTGTAGCTGGATCCTTGATCAGAGATGGGTCACACGCCTTGCAATACACGAAACCTTGGGCTTAGTCTCTGCCCCCAAGAAATTCAAAGGAAGTGAAGATCTCATCTTTGCAATATCACTTGGGATTCCTTTCCTCCCAACTTCATGCAGAGAAGACTGGAGGAGGAAAAGGAAGGGATTCAGGAGAATCAGAACCGGTGCAGCTATGTCCCAAAGCTCCTTCTGCTTCCTCTCCCTAGAGTCTGTGTTTCTTTTGCACATTATGGAAGCTTGGGGTAGTGAAGAAATGGGGCCTGCTGACATAGTTGCAGATGAAGCCTCCAGAGAACAAATGATAAGTCTATTTCCCCCATCATGAGAAGAAATAGCTATAAAGTTTTCTTGAAGAGCCGCAATGGCCTCTTTCATACAGCTTGTAGATTTTTGGCAATTGAACCATAAAATCAGCAGAGACATTGACCCTTGCTCCAAACCTTTGAATCAGAGAACTAGGAGCCTGCCATGGGGACACTTGTGCACAAGTGCAATTGTGCAGCCAGGGAAACCCAAATATTGGCTTTGTTTTGAAATGGGAGCCTCTTCTGCATTCTGAGCCTAGGCAATGTTTCGCATTCCAGACTCGGATCTGCACACATGGATGACTTTCTGCCAGGATTCGTGGAAAATGGCTTAAAAGGCTCCGAAACTGAGAAGTGGATTATGTCTGGGGCTAAAATTACTTGAGAACTTTTTGATCATACGAGTTTTGGAGTATGATCAATTTGACACATGTCCCTAACGACAGGAAGATGTGTGTGTCCATACCCCCAACATAAGATGTGATGTGGGAGTGAAGGAGTTACTGCCGGGGCTAATCATGTTTTATTTAGTTTGGGACAGGTGTTGAGAATAATGTCTCAAATAGTAATAGTGACTCTCTGTGCTCACATTCCTGGGGTCCTTTGCTTTGCTTCTGAAAGATTATTGACAGATGATTCTGCTCCTCAAATTTCTAAGAAAATAGCTTTTCATCTACATGTGAACACAGCATGCCGATTTTGCAAACACAAGTATCAGACAACGTAGCTCTGCATGTGTGTGCCAAATGCAAGCTGTGATGGTTATGTGCAAAGAGAAGATTACGACAGATAGGCTGTTCCTTGATAACTTCACATTTTTGTCTATTTCTGAAATGAGTTTCAGAAAAAAAGATTCCTGAAATTCAAACATCGCAAGACAAGGTTAGTCTCCAACAAGTCAAAGTTTTACTTTCTCTGGATCTCATTTCATTTCAAAAGTGAGTAAAAAGGAAAGAAAAGAAGAAGAATGAAGAAGAAGAAAGTCTCAAGGATTTTTCCCGAGTCTTCAGCAGGAATGATACCCATGGGCTCAGCTACACTAATGGGAAAATCCTGGAGATCTCTGAAGCATTTGACTTAGTCTCTGGCAGTCAGAGAAAGATTGTTATGGGAAAAAGAAAATGGCACCAAAGCCCTGCCTGAAGCATGAGAAAGAGCTGAATTCATGCCCAGAATGCTGTGGTACTCGAGTGTCAAAGGAAGAGAGTCTGAGAGACCTCTCCTGGAATGACGATTGTAGTTCATCATGCTATAAGTGTGGCCCTCAGGGAGCCAATAAGAAGCCCGTAGGACTTGGCTGGGTCATTAGCATTATGGCATCTCTCAAATAACAATTGATCCTGAAATCAATTTGAGAGTGGATTATTATACAAGAGCCAATCCCTAGATCCCTAATCTGGGGTTTGAACTCACCATGAGATATCAGTTTCTCACATGAACATCTTAGTTGTGATGCCATCTGCCATGAAGTCCTTCATGGAAGTAAGCAGATGCCCTTGGACCTCCAGAACTATGGACCAAACAAATTCCCTCTCCCTCTCCCTCTCCCTCTCCCTCTCCCTCTCCCCAACTCTTCTGTCCTCTGAGCGCC
>NC_034597.1:49694055-49705209 GCF_900095145.1 Mus pahari | reverse complement strand
GCAACAGCAGTGAATAGCAGACTAATACAACACCATAGAATAGTTTTCCAGTGCAAAACCAACTTTGTCCTGTAGCTAAACCAGCAGGCACATTGGGCATAATGTAATTTCATGCAGACAGACAGGCTGCCTGTAGAAGCATGTGTTCCGCAGACTGAACACTAAGACTTCATAGTGACAACTCTTAGCCTGTGAAAGGCAACACAGATTTGAAAGGAAACAGGCAAACACAGAGTGCTAAAGCCTAGAGCACCAAAGGAGCATCAACTTTTTGGAGCCCACCAGGGGAAAGTTCATAGAGAACATCTAGGCTATCACATAAATTTTCTCCAGGAGTTGTGGTCCCCACCTCAGGCTCTCTGTCAGTCCTCAAGATGCCATAGCTTTGTACTTTGCATGCCTCCAGGCTCTAGGCAACTGCAACATGGACTTTACAATGTTTAATGATTAGAGGAAGAAGCCAAGACATTGAAGATTGCAAGAAATACAGATTTCACATTTTTAACACATAGCCATGCCCAGTTGTGGTATCTCTGTGCCTCATTTTTTTTCTATGATGACAGAGTTGAGTTGTGACAGAATCCATCACAGCCACAAAGCCTAGCATATTTGTTACCTTAGAGAATACCTGCAGCCCTTGAGGTATTTGTCCATGGCTTGTGAGGGTCCATCCCCACATGACCAAGATAGCAAAATGGCACTACCTAGCTTGCTGAGAGTTCTCTGTAACACGAGTGGATGTGGCTCACCTCAGCTGAACAAGAAGTAACAAAGTCCAGAGACCACCTGACCCTCTGTCTAGCAGTTCTCCCAAGAAATAGTAATGGTTCAGTCAGGGATGTGACAGCCTTCTAAGGAAAGCTTCAAGTTTGACAATGGGTGCTTTAGGGAAAACTAAGCAAACCAAACCAAGATGGATAAGTAAATAAAAGTGAAGAGGTTTCCAGCCATTTTGTTGGTTACTAAACTGCAGGCTTAGATTTTTCAAAACCCACTTTATGATTCATTAAAGCTTCAACCTACCTTCTAGCTCACCCACCAGAGGTAGAGAATGGTTAATAGGGGGTTGTGGACCTGTTTAGAAATTGTTCTTTGGGGTGATTCTAATCTTTGTTGTCATCAGTCCAATCCACTAGCAAGACACGGAACATGAGTCAGCCTCTGTATGAATCAGTAGCAGCAGCTCAATCCAGAAACCCCAGAAGAAACAGAAAAGCTCAGCCAATCACCGATTGTCATGAATCCCTAGAAGTGGCAAGAAACAACCAGAATACCACCAGAAGTTCTTTGGTGCATTTCTCTCTATGAAGTCATAACAAACAAAGATCCTCGAAGAAAGCAAGGTGAACCAATGCAAGAGAGCTGTCCTCTGTCTGTTGGGTTCTACTTATGTCCTTTCCTAACATTACATGTCCACTCAAGCCTCCATTCCAGAAAAGCATCAGATGCCCATTTACCAGACAACTTCCAGAAAAACACCATGTGTCTGTTCTCAGCTAAACATCCTCTTACTTGCCTGCTTCAGCAAAAAGATCCTCTCATAAGGCACTCTCCAAAACAACATCACATAGCACAACTGAGTCTCCAGTGAAACCAGTATTCCCACTTCACTGGATCTTCGACTGTCCTGCTCAGATCCAGGCTAGAATCTGTTTGTGAATCCATTCTTACCGCAACTAACGAACAATGCGAGAGGACTGTCAATAAAGTATATCCCTGTTAAAAAGAAATGAAAAAGGTAGGTATAACAGTACACACCTGTAATCCCAGTACAGGGGATGTAGAAATTTGTGGATTTCAGGGGTCCCTGGATAGCTATTCCAGCTGAAATATTGTGGTCCAAGTTCCATGAGAGTCTATATCAAAAAAAAGTGTGTATGGGGGGGTATCTGATGCCAAAATCTACACATGCATACAACACACACACACACACGAACACATGCATATACTATATGCACACATACATACATACATGTACATACACAAGAGCTGTGTTTTTCTTTTGATTTTTTTCAACAACAAGCTTCTGTATGCACAAATGATATTAGCTAATTCCCCAAAGACCGATGTTCATTCGTTCATTCATTCATTGACCCACTTATTCATTCACTCACTGATTCAGCTTAGGTGATAAATAAAATATGAAAGGCCCCACCCACTGGCAGCATGAGTTCAAGGGAAGTTAACAAACACACAAACAAGGACTAGATTTTTAAAATGTAAATATTCCTAAGTAGTACAGAAGAGCACACACATAAGACATCACAACCTATCCATGTTTTTGCCTAACAGCTCTCACTTCTTGCCTTCCCTGGACTAGAGGAAGCTGTCAGTCAGCAGCAGCCAGTTACTTATAACTCTCTGGAGAAGAGAAAGCTGTCAAGATTTCCCTATACCAAGCCTCATCTCCAAGTCCCTCTGTCATAGAATGCAGGAAAACAACCTATTTCTCCTCATGCTGCTGCTGCTGCTGCTGCTGCTGCTGCTGCTGCTGCTGCTGCTGCTACAGAGAACATGCAGCCCAAACCCTGGCCTCAGGAGAGGAGAGCCATGCTGAGTCTTTATGCATGGTATGCAGTCAAACATGTTTCCGAGTTGTCAACGATTAAATGATTAGGAGAACACGGTCAAGATCAAAAGGCAGCACACGTCACAGGCAATCAGGAGGCAGCCACAGCTGTGACAGAAGGGATCCCCGCTGGGGCGGTACCTGCCCCAGCAATCCATGTGGACTCAAGATGATGCTGGGACGGGGCACTTCAGAGCTGCACATTTCAATCTCATTAAGGGGGCCGCCATCCCATAAATACAAAAGTTAACAGCTAGCGTGAGTTTTCAGGTCAGCAGAAGAAGGGGAGGGGAAGAGGGTAATCCAGCCAGTAGCTTGTGGATTAGCAATGCTTTCTCAAAGAAGTCTCCCTAGAAATGTCTACACACATTAAACAGAGCTCAACTTGACTGGTATGTCTGTTCTCATCAAGATGTGTATCTATGAAGTGTCTCCGGGGATACCCACACTGTCAAAGCAATTTGATGTAGACATCTTTTTACTGATCCTGTCAGTAATGTTACAGGTTGGAATGTCGAAGCATGGGCCAGAGAAATAGCACCTGTGATTCACACCCAAATTAATATTCATATGAAAGTTCAACAAAAGCAGCACGGGTGGACGTAAGACAAATCCAAACCTGAACTTTACAAGTAACCATGGCTGTCTCAAGTTTAGAAGGCTGGCAGCTGGGCTTAGACGCTCCCGCACAGTCCAAGCTGCCCATCAAATTGTTTCCAAGTCTTCAAATGACCTTTCCCTTCCAGAGTTTTCAGGGATGTAGGCTTCACAGTGGAATCCAGCAGGGCTCCAGGCAAGGCCCATTCAGGCTCAGTAAGGACCTCCTGGGTCAGCTCAGGAGGTCACAGAACAGCGAAGCGATTTCATCATCCATTGTGTCTCACACAAAGCTGCAGTGAAGTCTAGTGACTGGTTACTTGGTTTAAGGAATGCCTGGGATTTCCAGACCCGACTCTTTCTGTCACTATCAAGTCCACGTCAGCACACGCCACCACTATCAGCTGTCCTGGGAAGGACCCTTGCTTTCCCAGTCTGAGGGGCTCCCACTCTTCCATCATTTTCCTAGAAGTCACCTGCTTCAGGACAGAATCACCTCTCGCCAGACCTCCAGGTGGGCACCTGCAGCATTGCTGTCACTGTTTTCCATCTTTCCTGAGACAAACAGCCATGGAAGGCTGTCTTTGCCAGGGCCTTGTGTCTTGTATCTTTGGACAAGGAGACCACTGCACCTGACCACCCGAATATGCCTTGTTACCAAATATGTTAAACAGTGAGTCTGGATGCATATGCCCTCTCCTCCCTAGGCCTCTACAGTGCTGTGGAGTTCTCTTGACCTTTCTGTCCCTTCTGTCGGTGCAATACCCCTGGCACTCACCCACAGTTATCATGGGGATCATCAGCTGTCTTCTTTCCAGAGCCTTCCCCATTGGCTGGCTGCAGATACACTTGGGAACCAGTGATAGAATGTTACATCTTAATATAAGTTTTTTTTTTCCCCCAAAGTGAGAGGGCTGTTTTCCCTGAGGAGATCTCCTAGCAGGGGTGGTCAAAGGCTTCTCCTTACTAGAGGGGGTCTCCTTCCTATTGGATCGTCTCCAGGGTTCATTATCCTATACAGTGGCTGCCCCAAATTTACCTGACAACCCATAAATCTTTACCTCCAGCACAGATACATACCTAGAATGGCCCCAGCCAGTCAGTTCTGATCCCCACACTTGATGATTTCAGAAAAATTTGCATTCTAACAGGGATTAATGAGAGCTGCAGACTTCAGTTGAGAGTTTGATGCACACATTAAAAATGTTAGTGCCAACTCCGGTTGAGAAACCCCTAGTATTTGTTCTTAGGAAGACAGGAAATGGTTTTGCCTTCAGGTGCCTTCTTCACTCCCTCCTCAGGGCACCATGTTGGCTTTGAGAAATCTAGAAACTTCAAAAGAAGTAGTTGGGTATGTAGTATAGAGGACTGTCATTCAAGTGCAAGTAACCCCATCTGCTAGTAAAAGGGAAGCTTTGTGGGTGTTCAGAGTAGATGCACAGGAACAAGACTCCCCTCCATGGAAGGTGGGCTCTCTATCAAGAAGGAGCTGCCCTGGGCATTCAACCAGGCTCCTGAGGTCACCATTCATGTTATTCCTCCCATCTTCTTCATACTTCTTCTTTACCTTTCTTTATAATACCAGAGGTGCCCAACCAGGTTAGACATGAACTGGGGAGCCATTTGCAGGGACAGAGCAACAGACCAACTAGTATTTGTGGAATATGGGCTGGGGTCAGATGGAAGCTTTGCTGGAAACCCTCTGTCAGCCCTTCATGATCAAAGATTCAGCAGCCAAGTGGAGATCCCTAGCCAGGACAGAATGGATATCCCAAGTCAGGACAGAGGAGTGGACATCCAGATATAGCATACCTAGCGTCTTCCTTCTAATGCTCTGAGTCTCTCTTTCCCAAAGAAAAACTAGAGATCAAAAGAAGAAATAAGCTGGGCCTGTCAGCTCGCACCGATAATCCTAGCACTCGGGAGGCTGAGGCAGGTGGAGCTTGAGTTCAAGTCCAGTCTGTCATGCACAGCAAGTTCTGAACCAACTGAAGGGGGGAGAGAGAGAGAGAGAGAGAGAGAGAGAGAGAGAGAGAGAGAGAGAGAATGAGAATGGATGGATGATGGAAAAGAGAGAGAGAAAGAATGGATGATGGATGAGATGGATGGACGAATGGATGGATGGATGGGTGGATGGATTAAAAAAAACCATTAATACATTTGTTAGAAATAAACATTGTTGCTGTTATATCCTTCTGTTTGCCTTCTTCCATTGATAGTAACTTTTATTAATTAATGGAATTTTCTGGAACCTTCCAGAAGCTTTCCTTTTTGACTGAACTAACCAGTGTTGGGCCAAGTGTCCTTGGAGTCTAACTGCAGACATGTCACTCTATGGGAGAAAGGCAGCAAGGAGAGGTTGTGGGCCAAGTGCAGAGTCTCTATCCTGGAACTCTGCAATCCAAGTGTGGATAGGAGCAATGACACAGCAGGCTGCCTCTACTCACCAGCTGGTGGGTGCTTGAAACCCCTCCATGGGTAACATTAACTTTTTTTTTTTTTAGATATTTTCTTTATTTATATTTCAAATATTATCCCCTTACCTAGTTTCCCCTCTGAAAACCCCCATCCCCTCCCTCGTCCCCCTGCTCACCAACCCACTCACTCCTGCTTCCTGGCCCTGGCATTCCCCTATACTGGGGCATATAACCCTCACAGGACCAAGGACCTCTCCTCCCATTGATGACCGACTAGGCCACCCTCTGCGACATATGCAGCTAAGCCATGAGTCCCACCATGTGTTTTATTTGGTTGGTGGTTTAGTCCCAGGGAGCTCTGGGGGTACTGGTTAGATCATATTGTTGTTCCTTCTATGGGGCTGCAAACCCCTTCAGCTCCTTGGGAACTTTCTCTAGCTCCTTCATTGTGCTCCATCCAATGGTTGGCTGTGAGCACCCACTTCTGTATTTGTCAGGCATTGGCAGAGCCTCTCAGGAGACAGCTATATCAGGCTCCTGTCAGCAAGCTCTTGTTGGCATCCACAATAGGGTCTGGTTTTGGTGGTTGTTTATGGGAAGGATCCCCAGGTGGGGCAGTCCCTGGATGGTCCTTCCATCCAAAGACCCTGATTCACACTTTGTCTCTGTAACTCCTTCCGTGGGTATTTTGTTCCCCTTCTAAGAAAGACCGAAGTATCCCCACTTTGGTCTTCCTTCTCCTTGAGTTTCATGTGCTTTGTGAATTGTATCTTGTATCTTCTGGGCTAATATCCACTTATCAATTAGTGTGTACCATGTGTGTTCTTTTGTGATTGGGTTACCTCACTCAGGATGATATCTTCCAGATGCATCCATTTGTCGAAGAATTTCATAAATGGGTGACATTAATTTAATACAAGGGCTACTTTTGCTAAGACACAAAACTTAATTGAACTTGGGCTATTCCATATCATGTCACTTGTTAAGCCAGGATGGGGAAAGATGACCCTTCTAGGTGACTTGAAGAAGGCTCTTTGACAATTGCTCTCTAATGGCCAATGTGTTGACACATCTGTTGGTTGCTCACATCCTCTGGACACAGGAACATGCTTGGTGAGGGAAGGCTCTGCTCACTCTAGCCCTTCCTGTATAGCATGCTTTGCCCCTAAGCTTTATGGTGTCAGGTACATAGCACCAGAGAGCACGTGATTGTATACTATGGCTTTACTACAGCTACAGAGCTCACCACAAAACAGACTTCTGGGAATGCCCTTCAGATCTCTCAGCCAAACTCACCCTCTGTATCCTTGTACACAAAGGAAATAAATAAGGCAAGAATTCTTCGAGTGGACTAGAGTGTCTCTGGTTTGCTTCAGGATGTCATCTACAGGCTGTCGACAGGGCCACTAGCTGCCCAGTCCCTGGGGAACTTTCTGGGAGCTTACTCGGGCACTAGCTTTCAACTATGTTTCCAAAGTTAGTCTGAACAGTGGAAACAATTCCTTGGTCATTATTAAAATCCCCAGCCCTAAAGTTCGTCTTCGGAAATTAGAATTCCAGTAACTGTAGGGGACCAGAAGCCATACAATCCCTACAGTTTAAAGTGGAGTCATTTACAGAAATCAGCACGGCAGAGTCCTCAGAAGAGATTTCCTCAGTAATTCTTTTCCTCTAACTTGAGGCCACCATAGGGTCATGATATCTCAATGGTTCTCAGCCTCCCAGTTGTTAAAGCCACTCCAGTAGAGTGATAACAAGGAACTGTTTGTTGAGAAATGTTGTGGCCTGCTGTCCTTTCCTCATGCAAGGTGTGTGTGGTGTGTGTGTGTGTGTGTGTGTGTGTGTGTGTGTGTGTGTGAGATCAGAGACAGGAATTTAAAACTCTACATTTTAAATTTTCTTTCTCATTATGTTTTTAAAATAAAAACATAGAAAACCCAAGTTCTTTTCCTACTCTCTGTGTTTAATAGAGAAAAACATGATCAAGGTCACTTCTAGGAATAGACTTACATTTCCTGCTCACAAATAAGCCACTGTGTTCACAAGCACAATAAAACAAAGTAGCTCTCCATTTTGCTTATGTGAGCCTTTCTAGAATGTCCTGTGCTTTTCTTACCTTTTCTGCCAAGAGGGAAAAAAAAAACACAGCAGCAGAAGGCAGCAGAGACTTGCTGTTAGCTACACCAGCACACATGATGGAACCCAGGCTTCCCTGGGGAGCTCATACACTCTCTGACCTTCGCAGCCATGCTGTTGAAGCTAGAAAAGGTGGTGAGGAAACTCTTCTTAATGTCTGTGTTCGGGAACCTGTGCCCTGCTCTAAGTGACTCCATACTGTGAGGAATGGTGGCCTCATATCATGCCTTGCTCTGGGCGACTCCATTTTTACAAGCAGAAGTTGGTGCCATTTTGAGTGCAGATCTGAAGCAGGACAGCATTGCCATGTGTCTCCTCAGCAATACCCATGGGCACCATACTGATGAATGACTTTTTCCTATAAAAACGCACCACCCATAAGCTTATCAAAGTATAGTGGACACATATGGCCATGTGGGTGTATAAAAATTCTATCTGAAAAACCATTTCTGAGAACTTATTATACCCAGCAGTCCAAGGAAATATTCTATACCACCATGCAGACTACATAAAAAAGGACACTTAACACCATGATAGTGACAGAATGCTTCATCTACCAACAGGTTTGTGTATCTATCCGGGAACCAACAGGCAGAGAACTTCTAACTCAACTGGGCCTGGTACCGACTTCTGGCACACCAGTGCATTAACTTTGGGTCTCCCTCAAGCATTCTGTGTTCAGCCCTCTGGATCCACCAAGGAGGCTCCTTGTATCAGGATGCTTCACTCTATGCACCTATCCAATCAGGTTTGTTAACATCTATCCAACTGTGTCCGTGTCAGTGTTCTTTCTAGGTTCTCGTAAGACCTATCCCCTGAATGGTCCACCCTCTTTAACCCTCCTGCAGCCAGCCTGTAACCTGCAAATCCACATTTATATAGATATGATTACTGTGCCTTATGTATCTGTGCTCTGAGAATCAACATTGGTAATTAAGTTGGTATTAAAAAGAGGCTATGGTTGCCATTAGAACTATTTGATAAATGACAGCCCAGGGCACCTCTGAGCCTATCCTGTGTGCACCGTACATACCAGCCACTCCGACACTTCTCTGTGCCGGGATTCATGGGATCACTTTCTCAGCAAACAATACACTGGGAAGATGCAACAGCCAATCTAGATACACACAGCCCTTGCCCTCCCAGAGCCAGAAACCTAGCAAAGAGACACACATCCTGCTGTCACATGACACAGAAAACATTAAACATAGACTGTCCTAAACTATAAAGTTGGCCAGGCTGTGCATAATTTAGTCCTTGGAACTGATTTCCATGGCCCACGATTTTCCTGGAAACATTACAAGAAAGTAAAGCATTAGGGACTGTGTGAACAACTAGGAAAGGGTGGGTGATCTGCCAGCACCATGAGAAGGAGCAGCTTGGATCTCGCAGGAACATCCTGTGCATTCATGGGCCTTGGGGACATCTTCTACTTCAAGGGCTGCACCTGAGCTTCGGGAGCCCTATTGACACCTGCTTTCTTCACCAGACTCTGGAACAAGCACTGTGTATCAAGTACTATGAGCACAATACAGAAAGATGGGAAGCGATGGGAAACCCTCCTCTGTCCATTATGCTTGCATTGCTGTGTGTCTGAAATAAGTTTAAGACAGGAAAGGTTTAATTCGACTTGGGGTTTCAGGAGACCTCACTCCATCCAAACCGGGAAGCCCGAGGGAGTGGCTCAATTCATAGTGTCAGAAGCAGGTACCTGAGGCATCTTGTGTCATGGTACTCTGGCAAGCAAAGACAGATGGAGTCTGAACCAGGGTTTTCTGCTCCACAACCTTTCCCTCGTTCTTTTTATAATTTCCCAAAGCAATGCTGCCTACAGAGAGACAGCATGCCAAACAGGGACCACCTCCTACTCCAGCCACAGAACACTGCCTTTTGGTTTCTACACGTAGCTAGACCTGCCTGTGATCTCAGAACTTGAATGGCTGAGGCAGGAGAATCAAGTTGAACATGGACTGCAGAGTGAGGCCCTATCTCAAAAACAAGTGTCAGTTTTAGTTATTCAAGTGTGGCAGGACCAGCAGCTCAGGGGATGGTTCACAGAGAGCTTACTTTAGTTCCCAAGAGAACTCCTGGGCCACGTGGGGAAGGAAGCATCATAGATACCCTGAGACAGAGAGTGAGGGAAACCACAACCAGACACTTTATACAGTTTTTACCCGGAAGGGACAGGCTGGACAGGGACAGCAAGCTTAGGGACTGGCTCATTTCATAATCTCAGCAAGATGGGGACTGATGGCTGTCCTCACCTGTTGACATGTGGCCCTGGGATTATCAAATGTGGAAGAGTGTCCCACGCAATAGTTGCCCTCTAAAGGGGAGCAGAGGTGAATGTGAGCTCTGGGCAGCCTGTATGTTTGCAAAAGTGAGCCCATAGCTCACTTACAGCGTTGGACATCGACCTACTGGAAAGGTACAGTACTTTCCTCAGAGGCCAAAAGTTCCAGATGAGAACATCAGACTAAGCTGAGTACACAGCCCTTTAGGGTTTGATGCATGGCTGAGCAAGAGGACACAAGGCCAGGGTCCCTTCCTAGGTTTTGGAGAGTTGGGGCTTCTCATCTGAGGAAGGGTCTGGAATGAGTTCTGAAGGATGGACAGGAGTCAGGGAAGGAGGAACATGTTGGCTGATGAGGGAAGCAGAAGACAGAGGAAGGAAAACATTCAATAAACAATGAAAACAGCCCCGAATGGCTGGAACCTCAAACCTGGGGCAAGAGCCACTAAGAAGTAAGAACGGAAGGGCATGAGACCCAGAGCAGAAGTCTGGAAGAGTGGGAGGATTTTAGGCATAAGCAAGAGGCATAGGAGGGCCCTGGGAAGGTGAGCAACATGCCAGAATACGCATGCCAAGAATGTAGGAGAGTAACATGGGATATGCCGGACAGTGAGGATGGGAAGAGCAGATTCAAGAGAACTTTAAAAAAAAAGGGGGGGGGTGGGATTCCTGAAGCACTCTCACTAGGGGGGCCTTTCCAGGAAGGACAGAAGCAGATCCCTACATGAGGCAGGAATGTGAGCCTCAGCCCTCATAGGCCATCTTAGATCATTTGAAGCAGGACCCCAAGCTTAGAGTCTCTGTGGTGGTGTTCCCCTGACACTACCACTGAAGGACTAAGCAAGCAACTGTTGGAAAGCACTTTGTGAACTGCCCAGAGCTTTTACCAGATGTCCATGAGTCTTCCTTTGCCACCACTGCTACTGTGCAGTCTCAGCCTCCACCTGAATGAGGCAAAAGAGTACAGTCAGCTCATCTCAACATGGCAGGCTCAGCCACTATTCGGAAACACAGGAAGCAATCAGTTTCCTTTGCCACATTGGGAATCCTCCTCTCCTCTCTTCTCTTCTCTTCTCTTCTCTTCTCTTCTCTTCTCTTCTCTTCTCTTCTCTTCTCTTCTCTTCTCTTCTCTTCTCTTCTCT
>NC_034597.1:49659245-49693020 GCF_900095145.1 Mus pahari | reverse complement strand
TATATATATATATATATATATATATCCCTTGATTATAAATGTGTACACAGAAAAAGAAATGGAAGAAAGACCAAATCTAATCATGGAACGACACTTTCCACTTGCTTGACTAGAGTCTTCTAAAACCAAGTATATGTTTTGAAACTTTTTCCTAGAAAAAAAAAATACTGGTGGATTTATCTCACTTTTACATTTGAAGTGTCTACAATGATTTTTTTCCTGTTAAAATCATGTTTTTAAAACAAGTCTGGTTGCAACTGAAGTTTTAATTTGGCTTCCTTTAAAGGTCCCTTCTATAGAGTAACACTACACCAAAGAATTCCTAAGAAAACAGGAAGAAATAAAACATCGTTTCTCTGGATCTGGTCTGAAAAGAACTGTACTATTTTCACCAGGCTTTTACTCTCAAAAATTATTTCAGGAATAAGACAAGATATGACAGAATTCCATAAAATATCTGATATTTTAATAGATGGGAATGAATTTGGGGAGAAAAAAAAGCCATGAGCCATTCATTCGGATTGCAGGGTTGAGAGCTGTAATAAAATGATATTTAAAGAATTGTTTCAGGAAACTATATTGATAGAAATGGAAATAGCACCATATTTTAAATAATACTCTCTGTGTCTGTAGATAAGGGACTGTGCTACATCTGGAACCATGAGTGATAACTCATTCTATGTCTTAGTTAGGGTTTCTCTTGCTGTGATAAAAAATACCATGATCAAAAGAAACTTGGGGAGGGAAGGGTGTATTTCAACTTACAACCCTCAGTTCACACTCTGTCACTGAAGGAAGTTGGGGAAGGAAATCAAGTCAGAAACCCAGAGGCGGAAGCGTGAAGCCGTGGAGGGATGTTGCTTACTGGCTTGTTCTCTATGGCTTGCTCAGTTGGCTTTCTCATACCATCTAGGGCTACCTGCCCAGAAGGGGCAACACCCACAGTGAAATGAGCCTTTCCCCACCAGCCACTGATCAAGGCAATACCTCACAGACTTAGCCATGGGCAAATCCTCTCTTCCCAGATAGAAGTTTCTGCCAAATTGATAGAAAGCAAGCAGCTCACCACAGCACCTCTAGCTGGCTGTGAGACTCCCTCTGCTGCCACACGGCCTGTCTACAGACACCGTTTAACTCCGTGCAAGATTCTCAAGCACAGGTTAAAAATAACCACCAAGATAGGTAATATCGATTGTTGACAGGATCTACAGTCAGCCAGTAGGAAAACTTCTAAGCATGCATGTGAGGGATGTTTCTAGATTGGGTCGAGGTAGAAAAACCACTCCAAATGTTGGCAGCACCTTTCTGTGGGCTGGGGTTCTTGGGAATGGGAAGGAGAAAGTGGGGTTAGCACTAGCTTTCAATGCTTTCTGCTTCACTCCCTGTTCCCTACCACTAAGTCTCCTGCAATCATAAGCCAAGGTAAGTCACCACAACGAGAATGAAGTATCTAAAACAGCTGCTGTCCTTGGCAGATGGCCTATGCTGTGTTTGGTCTGACTGATCTGCATCGTCTACTGTCTGCATGGGTCACCCCTCTTACCTAGCAGTCTACTGGCTGGAGAAACGTTAGTGCCAGCTGCCTCTGGACACTCTCTCCTGTTAACACTGGGGCCTTCCAGCTTGCTGGTGTTCTAGCCCAAACCCTTTTGGCCCTCACTCAAGGAGCCATTTCTCTTCCTGACTCAGTCACACACTTGGGCCTGGGGTATCTTCATCTCCAGAGGTCCCCTAGAACTTTCATCTGTAGACCCCTGTGTCTTAAGCAGTCACCTTCAGGCTGTTGGTAAACAGCTCCTTCTCTTGCTGTGGCTCTGCTGTCTTTCAACACCCAAGCCCCGCATGAAGTCCATCAGATTTCCTCCTAAAAGCCTATAAATTCTATTTACTTAGGATAAGCACACACAGCTTCCAGGTTGTTGTGGTGATCCTTTTTTTTCCCCGAGCTGCCTCAGTTTCTCCACCATGGGCAGTCCTCCCAGCCTCTTACCTGCTCTCTACAGAAAGATAATTGAGCCAGGGGAAGCTGACACAGGGAGATCCTAGGCTCAAGCAGTCAATACTAACAAGGCGCAGCCTCAGAATGTAACTAACAACCAACATGTCACATTTTCCTCTGCCCGTCACTACAGCCCTCCCAAAAGTCACCATTTCCTTATCACACCCACAGTGAAGGAAAGACACCCAGCGACCTAGCTATGTTCCCCAAGATGCTATGTAAGCCAGTGCCAGCCTCCCTGGGTCCCATCCCCTGGGCCCTGACTATTTGTCCTCCAGGTAAGGCAGATACATTTCCATATCCCATAGCAAACATTAAGTAAATTTAATTATTCCAGGAGTCCATGATGCAGTTTCAAATCGCTAATTTAATGATGTTATTGTTACTAAAAGTGAGGTTCAAGATTCTTATGTCAGTAGCATTCATTCATATTATCTGCATTTCCTAGATAGGAACCACATGCTGAGCACTGCTCTGGACACCTGGGATACAGTGAGTGATCTGTTGGTAAATATTTAACAGTCACTTGGCACTCGGGGGACTGGGACCAAAAAAAAAATATGATGTGGTTTGGAGTGGTTTGCCCATTACTATGTTGTACTCCCAGTGATATGGAAACCTGCTGTTTCTACACAGCACGGGACAAATCACCAGAGACGCTGTCAGCCACCCCACCTGTCCTCATGACTTTGTCCTGACACTCCTGCAGGTAAAAGTGGCTTAATGCCACTCCCTCACCAAGTGTTTCAGAGACAGAACATGAAAGTCCCAGCAGCTACACAGAATGGAATCCACTCCTATCATCCTTGTCTTTTGTTCCTGAAGCATCATATAAAGCATTGGTTTGGTTACACATGGCAGACTAAGGCTCACTTGAAAATAAAAATCCAGAGCTGGGCATGCGGCCAATGGTGATCTTCCCTAGCATTGGAAATGCCCTGAGTTTGGCCTCCAGTACTCTTGACTATACTGTTGACATTCCCAGTGTCCCTCCATACTCCTCTGAATATCTGGAAGACATACCTTCTCTATTCTGTTCTTTCTCAAAGAAAGGACACCCCTTATCAAATAAAAAAGAATGTGACGCACTTTTGCTTGGGGGAACCACTGGACTGCGGCTACAGTGAACTGCCTCCACACAGCACAAGCAGAGGCTGAGGGAGAATGTGAGTTTTGTAGGCACCCCTCCTTTCGTGGAGACTCCCAAGAACAGGCTTCCTGGGGGTCAGAGGACAAGTGGATGAGAGAAATCAGAAGGGCCCAGGGCACAGCTATCCAGTGGTGCTAAATATTTCTGGACTTCTTTTTTAAATAGGATACAGTAAAATGGGCAGAAAAAGAATTGTGTAGAACCTTTGCCAGTCAGGGAATTTGCAGCTCACTGTATTTGCCATGTTCTACTTAATAAAGCTAGGCCTCACCCCGGGTGAATAAAGAGATGTGTCAGCACCCCACAAACAGGGACAGAATGGCCATGTCACCTCCTAAAGGCTTGGAGAGTGCAAACCCAGGTTTGCTTCAAAGCAAACATATGGGACCAATATTTGTATCAAATCCTCTTACTGTGAAATGGTGTGTGTGTGTGTATGTTTGTGTTTGTATATACATGTGTGGGTATGTGTGTACACTCATGTGTGAGAGTGTGTGTACATGTATGGGTGCATATGTTGACTCATCACAAGTTAAGAAATTCAGAGGGTACAAGGAGTCCCACTTGCAAGATTAATTTCGAGTGCTCATGGTTTCCCATTATCTCCCAGTTGTACAAAACTCACCGTGCTCATTGGTTGGGCACAAGGACAGAGGTTGATGTTGGCTTTCTTCCTGTCATTTTTTGAGACAGGTCGGTGGTCACTGAACCAATTGCTAGCCAATTCTACTAGACTAGAAGGCCACTAAACTCAAGGGACATGCCTAGGTCTGTCCCTCTCCCTGTATGATTGTATGATTTTCTACAAGTGCTAGGGATCCATCTGCTTGCAAAGAATGTGCTTTCCAGTTAACTCCTCTCTTCAGCCAGACCAGCCCCCTCAGCTCGCTAGGAGGTCAGTCTCTCATTACCATGGCTGTGATATCAGCCGGTGCCTTGCAAGTCATGATGAGATCAGATGTGGTGTGCATGGGTACAGATTCAGTGGGTGAACAAGGGGACCCAGGGGACATGCACAATGCCCTGCCTCTGTCTCCACTGCCAGGGCCCCAGGGAGACTCTATACAGCACCGGCTTTCCTGCTTTCCCCTTGACTTTCTGTGTTCACTTCTAGACCAGTAATATTGCCAGCAGTCCAGCCTCTGTTCTTGGGTCATGGACAAGTGCTGATCATAGCCAGTCTCTGGCAGTTTTGCACACTGCAGGTCATGGACTTGAACTATCTAGGTCTAAGTCTTGACTGTTATTTATTTGCTCTGTCACTTTGGGTCACCTGTTTTGAAGTTTATATCAATAACTATGTTAAGAGTAGACTCTAGAGCAGCATGCAGGAGATATCATGTACTGTATATGTATGAGCTGAGGTAGTGCCAAGGGATACCCTGTCACTCAGTACTGCTTTTACAGGGATTACTTGAATATGTAGCCTGTCCCCATATGATTCACTTTGACTGAGTTGCTTCCCAGTGAGATGCACACTGAAGGTCACCTGGGGGAAACGAACGGTTATGCAAATTCTATTTTTCATTTTTCTTTTCTTTTTTCTTTCTTTTTTTTTTTTTTTTTCTTTTTGGTTTTTTTGAGATAGAGTTTCTCTGTGTAACTCTGGCTGTGTTGGAACTCACTCTGTAGACCAGGCTGGCCTCGAACTCAGAAATTTACTTGCCTCTGCCTCCCAAGTGCTGGGATTAAAGGTGTGCACCACCACACCCAGTAGTTATGCAAATTCTTGACCTCAGTCTGTGTCTCACTGGAGACAACTGATTACTACTTTGCCTGTAGCTTTCTCTTATCAGTTTCTACCTGTTTGTAAATTCATTCCCATGGCCCTCAACTCTCTACAAATTCACATTCCTCTGAAGATTCCCATGAACCAGCCAAAATACTACCTTATGACTTTCTTAATTAACATGGTAAATAAAATATTTGACTCATTTCGACTTCCTTTTTGTATGTAAATCATATTATTCCCATTTAAGCTTTAACCTCTAATGGTTACTAAAGTGTGTGTGTGTGTGTGTGTGTGTGTGTGTGTGTGTGNGTGAGAGAGAGAGAGAGAGAGAGAGAGAGAGAGAGAGAGAGAGACATTTGCACATGTTTTGTGTGTTGTATATACATGTAGATCTGGATGTGAACATATGTGGGCACACATGTGGAGGTCAGAGGTGGACATGGAATATCTTCTATCACTCTACACCTTATTTTGGGGACAGGATCATTCATTGAACTTGGACAACAATTCACCTAGAGTACCCAACTAACCAGTGAACCCCAGCCCAAGCCTCCTGTCTCTGCCTTCCTGGATCTTGATTATAGGTGCACACTGCCATGCCCAGCGTGTGCGTGGGCGCTGGGGAGCCAGACTCGGGTCTTCACACTTTTGGGACATGTGCTTTACAAACTCAGCCACGGTTCCATGCCATCCCACCATTCTTCATTTATTGATTCACTCACTCATTCGGCACCTACTGCAGTGATCCGTAGTGCCTGGCTCTGATAGCTCTTGCCATGTGCTTATAATTGCAGCATGCAGATACTGGAATTTGGGGTGCAAAAGCCATTATTGGTCTCAAGGCATTTTAAGCATAATGACTTCACTGCAGATCCTGCCCCAGGTACCATGTTCAGATACAGTGTGGCCTCTGACCATTCTCCCAGCCGTAAGGAAGGGCTTTCCCCTCATGTTTCTAAAAGTACAGAGAACACAGAAACCTATGCCGTGTTTCTTTGACTTTCCCCAGACATTTTTTATTGAACCATTTGACCATTTTACAGGAAACACCCTATAGGAAGGTGCCCCTTAACTACAGATGGATCTAAAAGTATTGAGAAACTTGTTTACTTTTCCATCAGAGTTGTAATAAGGGGGTTACCAAGCCATTTGGTGGCCTCAGATTTCAAGTCTGTAAGTCACAAGGAAATACATGTCACAGCACACGGGGCTAATGGGTGTAGTGACACCTTTGATTCTTTTGTGAACTCAGATTTCCCAGGTTGACTCGAGATGAGCCCAAACTGTCCTTTATTGCCCAGGTTCTCTTAAATGAGCAAACTAGAGGCCTTGTTGGGGCGAGGGAGAGTTTAGGGGGGTGATCTTCCATTCTTTTCTCTAGAGTGCGTTTCTGTAAGAGCACCTGTAGATAGGCATCAGCTAACCTGAGAAAACCCAGACTTAAAAGCCATGACATTAAGGGGACACACAGAGGACCTGATGGAACCCCTGCAGCCTCACAACCCAAGAAAGGTGAGGTGGGGCATGGCTTTCGGACATCATCACAAACACAGCCTGACCTTATGGGACTGTAAATGCTCGTCCTGGTAGGATTATTTTAAATCAAAGGCTGGCGTGCCCACAGCTGCAGAAGGAAGGAATGCCTAAGAAAATAAATACTAGTTAGAGGATGATTTAATGCAGTTTGCTGCAGTGGGTGGAGGCTGGAGGCAGTAGCTTTTAACAAGTTTTATTTGAAAGACTAACTTGGTGTGGTTGTCACGACAGTTGTGTTTGTAGCCGGGGTTGTATTGCTAACAGATGGAGCCCTGGCAGCCTCCCCTGATCCAGGCAGACACTCTACAGGAGGGACCTTGAAGAGCGATTCCAACACTAACCTTATTACCCCAGCGTCCTCCTCCACGTTCGTAAACAGAATGCTTTATGAACGCAGCTCTGGTCAGAACACCAGCAGAAAGATTCACTGTCCTCCGACTTTCATCTTCGTTTACCCTCTGAGATTTTACTGAAAACTATGACAAATCTGGAGAGAATTACTGCAGGAGACCCGTGGAGTGCTTGGCAAATACCCCCCTCCAAAGATATACCCTCCTTAGTCACCAAGCCACCTCCTACAGTAGCACAGGAAAGAGCCACAGCTCACCAGGAAAGTGAAGCCATTATCAGAGCATTTGCCTTCCTGAGAGTGAGAAACAGCCAAGATCTGTGGGAGGAAAGCTCCATCATCTCACCTGGAAGCCGGAGCTGAGCATTTTGCTTTGTTTTGTTTTAGTTTGGTGAGATAGGTTCTCACTCTGTAGCCCAGGCTGGCCTCAAATTCACAGCAATCCCCCTGCCTCTTTCTTCTAAGGAGGAGGACAGCAGGTGTGAGTCACCTGGCCCGACTTTAGTATTTTGCTTTTATCTTTTTCTTTTCTTTTTGAAGCAAAACCTCATGAACTTTGCTGTATTTTGTAACAGAACATTATGGCACAAAGAGACATACACCCGAACAGAACAGCTTCAGCCAGCAGTGGAAACAGCAGCGGGGAACACCCACCAACAGGTTCTCTATGGACACAGCAGCCCCACCCTCTGAGTTCCCAGAAGAAAGGATTTTTTTTTTCTGCTAAAGCAGCCTCACCTTCAGGTCAAGGTATCTCTATCTCTCCCTCTCCCTGACTCTCTGTCTGTCTTTCTGTCTGTCTGTCTGTCTCTCTCTCTCTCTCTCTCTCTCTCTCTCTGGACAGAGACATGCAGCTTGGATACCCATTAACCTTCCGCTATTAAAAAAGGGAAACCCATCTGGGATCATCAGATGTTCTCTGCAGATCTCGCTGAATAGGTATCAATGGTTCATCCATTCTTAAATAGTTTGGGGTAGTGTGTGGAATGTTGATACAACTCATTAGAAGAAACGCTGCTGCCTTTATTATGGCATAGGTCCCCAGAGCCTTACCTAGCCATTCAAACAGCTGCACTCAGAGGACTGCACTCTCATCTTTTTGGCCTGTTTGAAAACTTCTTCAAACTTTAACCGTTATTCCTTAAAGCTTGCAAGGGCTCATTTCTTAAGCACCCAGCAATACACAGTGTGGCAAGAGGCCTAAATATTGAGAGTTCCTGGGAAAGCCATCAGGAAATGCTGGCTTTTAAATCAATCTCAAAAGAAGTCTTCCAGCAGAGAAAGCCTGTCTAATTCCTCTTTGAGTGTAAAGCATTTTGAAATATTTGCCAACACAATGAGGACTGGGCGACAGGATATGGGTCTTTTTACTGGTGGCATCTGCAAGGACTGACTACCTGTTTCCCCTGCTCTCCTGGACAACTCCAGGGAGCTCAGGACTCATGGCCTTGCTCAGCCTGTTAGCTGCTGGCCTGGCCTGGAGGTGACTGAGGAGCAGGACAATGGAGAGCAGCTTTAAAAGTTAACTTGACATGTAACATCTCTGAAAAGCTCAGATTATCAGACAGTGGAATCGGGAAATGTGTGCTCTGCCTCGAAGACCATAATGGTCATCTGCTGCTGCCCGAGTCCCCAGACAGTCGTTGTTGTCAAGGACTTGTGGGTAGTTTTGCTCCTCGCCCTTGATTCCAGATGTGATGTAAGATGTTCTGCATTTTCTGGAAGCATGCACTTTCTAGTAAGTTTCCTCTACACCCTCCCCTCACTTTTTAAGTACCTTTTTTTTAAAAAAAAAAAAATGAGACTTAAGTCGTCCTAACCTGAGCATTCCCCTCTTCCCTATAAGGCTCCAGACTGAAGCATAGTATAGATTCTTAAGCCAGGTTCCATGAAACCTCTTTGCCAAGGGGCCCATTAGTACCATTAGGCGTTATCAGAAGTGGCTACCTTTGTACTTCTAATTTATTTATGCATTGAAAACAGTTTGGGAGACTGGAGAGATGGCTCCACAGTTAAAAGCAGTGGCTGCTCTTGCAGAAAACCTGGGTTTGATTCCCAGCATCCACATGGTGACCTCCAACCATGTCTAACTCCATTCCAGGGGGGTCCAGCTCCCTCCTCCGACCTCTATAAGCACCAGACAAGATACTCACTCATATAAAGTAAAATAAATAAGGTTAAAAGATATTTTAAATTATAAAGCATCTTTTTCTGGGAAAAAGACTATCAGATTGCCAAAAACATCTTTTAAAGAAAAAAGATAGAACAAAAGAGAACAAGGCTAAATTTTCTTCTTTTGCTTCCACTTCTGCAAGGAGCTAACTTGGTATCTTTGGGGCTTAGATCTAGCTATCCCCTCTTTTTCTAAGATTCTCTTCACTGTCTGGCTAAGAGGGGGGAGGGATGGCTTGCAAATAATACTTTGACATCGAAAGTCTTTGTTTTAGACCCAAGGAGAGTCTTAATACAGATCTAAGCCATTTCTGTTTTTCTGTTTTGTTTGTTTTTATTTTTATTTTTTCTTTATTTGGACCAAACTGCCTTGTTCATTGTTTTCTCTGGCTTTTTTGTGGACCAATATACTCTTTTTTTCCTTTTCTTTTCTTTTCTTTTCTTTTCTCTTTCTTTCTTTCTTTCTTTCTTTCTTTCTTTCTTTCTTTCTTTCTTTCTTTCTTTCTTTTTTTATTTCTTGCATTACCCTGGAAAGCTGAGACTATGGCCTGGCCTTAGGGGGTGGGGGATGCAGGCAGGTGGGTGCTAAAGACTTGTAACCTGAGTACTGGAGCCATGCTTTAGGAAAAGCTAAGCCTTTCCCACAATTCTCTGCACAATGACTTAGGCTGAGGAGGTGATTCAGGAGGAAGCATGTCTGAGCACACTCATGTTTTTCACTCATAAAGAATGATTCAGGGAGATTCTTCTGGAACACATGAATCGACACTCACTGATGAATTAACGAATACTAATGAACTAAAGTGATGGTGTATAATATAATAAGTATAGGAAGCTTCTCTCTGATGCCATGGAAAGTCACCCAAGTGACAGCACAGGGTTGCCATAACAATGGGGGGGGTCCTTTAATCTGCAGAGAACACGCAATACACGTGGTGGTGAACTTCAGACTAAGGTCACCACCCTACCACTGAGAACTAAATGCCAAGTGCTGGCTATGCCAGTCAGGGCCTGTAATCTCAATACTCCTAAAACTAAGGGAGGGGAGTTGCAAATTCCATACCAGCATGGGCTACATGGTGTGACTGACATGCAAAATGAAAAAAAGTCAATCATCTGAACAGAAACTTCTACAATACCAAACATGTGAGCATTCAAGAAAATAAAAAAGGGCCCAGGTGAGCTGAGTAAAGCCACATTTCTTTCTAAGACAACTGCACGGTTGGACCGACAGGACACCAGATAAGGCTAGGAAGCTTAGCAATGAAAGATCAAGTGGAAGGAAGACTAGACTTTCACTACTCCAACCCAGGGAGCACTAAAGAGTTCAGAATAAATCCATCCAGTCTGTATGGGCAGCTTTCATTTCCACAAAGCAAGCAAAGCTGAAACATACTTGCGGTTTTATGATCGAAACACTGCCATTCCTGCTGAGCTTTTCCACAGGGCTAGAGTGTTCGTGAAAGTGATTTCACAAGGACTTGCTTCCGCCTTTTATAAGGACTTCCAGGGGAAAATGTATCTTAAAGGTGGCAGGAAATAGAACACAACTAATTCAGGAAACTGATACAATTCTTACTCAATGAAGCAACTTTTAATACAAAGTTGGTTTTTGTTATACTGCATCCTTGCTTGGTTTGACTTCAGAGAGTGCCCTAGGAAAACACCTGCTTGCTGCTGGAAATCAGAAGGCTCTGTGGCCAAGTGTGTCTGTCCCTCAGCATTTTGCTCATTGTAGCAAATACTGAAGACAATGAACTTATAAACAGAAAAGGTTTCTCCAAAAATTAAAGGAGATCCTTAGGTTTTATTTAAACAATATTATCTACTGTAAAAATACTATGATTTTCAAGACACAATAAGTGCCCAGAATTTTTGTCACATAATTCTGTGCATCTATTCAGGAAACAAACACACACACACACACACACACACACACACACACACAGAGAGAGAGAGAGAGAGAGAGAGAGAGAGAGAGAGAGAGAGAGAAGAGAAGAGAAGAGAAGAGAAGAGAAGTTAAAAATTAAATAGAAGACCTAAACATGTGAGAAAATGCTTCATAATTATAGTGTTTTCTGGTTTGAAAATCAGTTTGATCAATTCCGAAGAACTTGTATGAAATCTTTTCTGAGGTCAGATGTACATATAATGGATGTATACAAGTTCATAATTTTTACATATCTTGCCAGATTGTTACAATTAATTCTATTCATTTGTACTTATATTACTTTTACTTCAAATTCCCTGTGTTGATATTTACCAGACAGTACTAGATTTTTTTTTAGTAGTATTTCCACTTTTCTAAAATTGTTACTTTAACTCTTTTTTGCATTGTTTATTAGGGCAACAGCTATAACTAAATTGAGGGGTTTCGTTCGTTTGTTTTTACTTTTTCACCACTTAGACAGCTCTTATCTTCTGTATATTTATTTTTATTTGTTTTTAAATAATCTGTACACCTGTTATTTTGTGTCAGGGTATGTGCATGTGAATCCAGTTGCCCAGAGAGGTCAGAAGAGGGAGTCAGATCCCCTAGAGCTGGACTTCACAGGCTGTTGTGAGCCTCCTGATGTGGGTGCTAGGAACTAATCTCAGGCCCTCTGCAAGAGCAGTAAGCACTCCTAAATACTGAGGACTCTGACTCAACCGGCACCTTACTCTGTCTTTTCTTTTGCTAGCTTCTCCCTCACATATTTCCTTTACTCTACTCTTCTGCCTTCTATTGGTCCTTTATTTCCTCACTGTAAAGCATACAACAACCAACAAATACCTGAAGTAGACTTGTTGTTGGTATTTTAAAAGCTGAATTAAAATATTTCTGGAACCAGAGAAAAGGGTTACTTGGTCCCTAACCTTGGAAGTTTCAAGGCGTGTTTAGCTGGCTATGCTGCTCTTGGGCACATGATTGGAGCTAGAAAGGGTAGAGCTGTTCCATTCATTATTGTGGAAGGTCCTTTAGTTCTTGAGGCCACATCCCTGAGGACTAGCATTTCTGTACAAGCTCTGTCTTTTTCAGGCTCTAGTGCCAGCCAATGATATGAAGCTGAGTTTTTGGTGCATGGACTCTTGAGACTAACCAGACCCAAGCTGCAGCATCCTATGCTGCTGCTCTTCTCCTCTGGGGTCTCAGGTATATTACAGGGAAAAAGCACCAAACCATGGGAGTTCCTACTACTTCAGCATCCTCATTATCCACTCACCTCCAGAGTCCAACCTGGATACACATGCAAACCTGTTTTCACATAGTCAGGCCTGTTTAACCTCTCTCAGCCCTAATCCAGCTCCTTCTGACAATTGTCCGTGATATAAATTTAAAGACCTATGCCAGGGCCTGGCAAGCACAGAAGTGGATGCTCACAGTCAGCTATTGGATGGAACACAGGGCCCCCAATGGAGGAGCTAGAGAAAGTACCCAAGGAGCTGAAGGGGGCTGCAACCCTATAGGTGGAACAACAATATGAACTAACCAGTACCCCCTGAGCTCGTGTCTCTAGCTGCATATGTAGCAGAAGATGGCCTAAACGGCCATCATTGGGAAGAGAGGCCCCTTGGTCTTGTAAACTTTATATGACCCAGCACAGGGGAAGACCAGGGTCAAGTAGTGGGAGTGGGTGGGTAGGGGAGCAGGGGCAGGGGTGGGGGTATAGGGAACTTTCGGGATAGCATTTGAAATGTAAAAAAAAGAAAATAATAAATAAATAAATAAATTTAAAATAAATTTAGAGACCTGCCTTTTCATGCTCAGCTCTCCCACAGCTTCAGTTCCTCAAGTACAAACCCATTGACTCCCTGTATTTCCTTGGTCAAAATGGTCAGTTCACAAGTCCATGGCTGGGTCTCCTGTCCAGGGTAGAACCCTGGCTAAGTATCACATCTATCTGGGAGTTTTAAAGATAATCTTTTAAAGAGAGGCCTTACCTGACCTCAGGGAAATCAGGTCAATCTCTGGTATTCACCAAGTGTCACTCAAATACCTCTATACACATTTGCTGTGATCATCAGTGAGGGAGACCATTTCTCCTGCTCTCAACATCTCCTAACAGCCTGAAGTTAATTGTGCAGCGCTGAGGCCTTGTGGCTTCACCATCACCCTGTCCACATTAGTGTGTCTACTGGTGTGGTCCTTATTCAGCTCATGACTAGGCAGTCATGTTGGTGAGATATCATGAGTGTAGAATGAATTTAAAATAAAGCACAATTTCTGACATACACAGATTTAAAGTTCCATCAATTGGATATCTTTCAAAATCTAATTAATTAAAGAAGCTTCTATATGGAACTATGGTTAATGTCTATAATAAAACTCTATGAATCACAGCAGAAATCTGTTAATATAGTACTGTTTATGCAAAGCCTAGTAAGTAAAATGTCTCTGACACAGTTCCCCTGACTTCTCCACAGATCTAAAATGAGATATTTTTCTATTTATGTATTTATGCGACACCCCCCAACTTCACAAAGTCATTTAAAATATTGTTTCTATCACATTTAGTGAAAATAATTACTGCACAGAAAGGATTTACATATTTATTTACGTTATTTATTGCCTGAAACATTGGTGGCAATAAAAACCCCCTCACTCCACTTGTGTCTCAAATCAGCTTGATACAAACACAAGTGCCACATCCTCTACCTCAAGCCTGTTGATTAAAGTGCCAGAAAACTTTGAAATCTCAACAGCAGAGAGGCATGGCCATGTCCTAGCTGTGCCAGGAGAAGGCCAAGTTAAGAGCCCTCGAAGGCCTAGTTATCTCCATTGGAGGTGGGGCCATCTGATGGATCAAAGCAACTGAACGGGGGGAGGGGGAGGGGGATAATACAGAGAAGGATGCTCCCCCTGAAGTATACTGTCCTCACAATTTACACTGGAAGCCTCCCGAGCTGAGTTCCTTTCGTTTTAATTCTATTGTGTGTTACTGAAGGCTGGAAGGACTAGGAACCTGGATGACGACACAAGCTGCTTGTACACTTTCCTGCTGTGCATCTTAGATGTGTGTTTCATTTCCAATCTTCTTCTAAGTGCCAACTCTTTGGCATTAAAGGTCACACCCTCTATTTGTACATTGTCCTGGAGCCTAATTTATATCTCCAAATAATGAAGTGTTTTTGTATTTTTGTTATTATGATTATGATTACTATTATTACATTCTGACAGCAGTTTCCTCTCCCTCTTCCCCCGTCAGTTCCTCCCCTCTATCTTTCTTCCCCAGCTTCCAGTCACTCCTCCATTTCTCTTCAGAAAAGGGCAGGCATCCCATGGATATCAATAAACAATGGCATATCAAAGAGCAATAAGTCTAGGCACCTCCTCTCCTGTAAGGCGGGATGAGGCAACCCAGTAGGAGAAAAGGTGACAAAAGCAGGTGACAGTGTCAGAAACAGCCCCTGTTCCCACTCTTAGGAGTCCCACAAAAAGGTCAAGCTACACGACTGTAACATGAACAAAGGGCCTAGGTCAGACACATGCTGGCTCCCTGGTTCAGTCTCTGTGAGCCCCTTGGAGACCAGCTTAGTTGATTCTATGATTTTTCTTGGGATGTCTTTGACCCCTCTAGTGTCTATAAGGTTCCCCAAGCTCTACCTAATGTTTGGCTGTGGGTCTTTGCATCTGTTTCCATCGGTTGCTAGGTGAAGTCTTTGTGATACCAATTGGACTAGATACCAATCTATGAGTAGAGAAGAATTTTATTAGAACTATTTTCTCGACTTTTTTTCTAGTTGTATTTGGTTCGACCCTAGATCTCTGGGCTATCCAACTCTGGTTCTTGGCCCTCCCGCAGTATCAGGGTTGGGCTCCCTCTCGTGGCATGGATCTCAAGTTGTATCAGTTGTTGGTTGGGCACTTACCACAATTTTATGGCTAGGTTGGTGTCCCAGTCCTTCCATTGGTAGTCTTGCCTGGTTACAGAAGATGGCCAAGTCATGCTCCATATTCCCCCATTACTAGAAGTCTTAGCTAGGGTCTCCCTCATAGGTTACTGGGAGCTTCCAATGCAATAGGCTCCTAACTCATCCTAAAGATGCCCTTCCCTATTCCAGTCATCTCTCCTAGCACTCTCTTCCAATATACCAGCTCTTACAGATTCACACATATAGGAATATAAATACGCCATGGTTTTAGAACCATACATAAATTATACTTGTGGATATGTATGAGTTTCTGCTTTGTGTAATTTTAAAATATCTATAGAACATAGCTTTGAATCATGACTAACTTGTCCTACCATGGAGAGGCAGAGAAATGCTTATCCCTTCAAGAATATCTATAGGACATTCAGCAAATGGAGATACTTTTAAAAAATAGACTTTAAAAGATAAGAATTTTATGGCTAGTTTCAATCTAGAAATATTATAAATGTAGGCTCAGCCAACTCATCCACACTGGATATCAACACTGAGTATGATGAACTTAGAACAAGAGATGGAACTGAACTACAAAAGTGTTCTAGAAATGTAATTCACAAGTCTGTTAATACTCTCCTGTCAGTCTTAGTAAATCTTCAACTGAAATAAGATAAAGAACAAACTTGCAGAAATGAATAACTTAGAAAAAGAAAATTTGATTTTTCATCTCAAGGGATGTGAAAAATTGTTTGTCATAAAATATTTGAATGCCCAATAACACAATACATCTAATATTAGTAATATATAACATATAATGTTAATGTGTGCATATATGTGTGTTTGTGTGTGCTTGTGTATGTGTGTGTGTACATATATATTAGAGTGTGTGTGTATTTATGTATATAATGTCTGCTCACCCTACATAGGGAAGCAATAATAGATGAACGCAGATCCCAGTAAAGTTCAACTTGCTGAAGCATTGAGTTTTACTGGGGTTATTTACAGGAGAAGAAATGACTCAAGACAGTTCAATTGCCAAAGTCCATCCAGGCATGGCTAATAGCTCTCAAAAGCTTGGACCATAGAGCACATTGCACAGCCTGCAGGCAGCTCAACAGGTTGCAGGATGTCTGTCCTTTCCAGGTGGCTCAGCTGGTCTTTGTTTCTTCTAGGCATCTCAGCTGGTCTCTGCTTCCTTCAGCATCGTAACTTGTCTGAGAGTGACTGTCAGCCATCTTACTGCTTATATACACTTGAGGGGGAAGAAGCCTAATGAATGTGGTCAGTTTCAGGGACTTCCTGAAGCTATTCTGAGTTGTATATTTCCTTTCTTAATGAGCTTTCCTCCATGATGGAATGGAAACTGCTATACAATACCAATTGTAAGTTATCTAAAATGGGCTCTGCTTTATATAAATCTCCCTTTAAAGTGTTTAACTCATCAATTAAACTAACAACCAGTATCTGTGTAGCCATTACTCTTGGGAGAACAGAGGTACTTTCGATGTCTACAGCAGCTTTGACCTTTATGAATTCAATGAATGTGTGCCATTCGCTGCACTTCACTGATACACATGCAGCATTAGCAGTGTGAACAGCATTGTCTATCAAGCAGCAGAAGACAATTTCACCTAATTGAATCCAGAAGAAATGTACTCCTTTGCTTTTTAGAAAAAAAAATGTTAGGAAAAAAACAACTGAAGTTGGTGTCACAAGGTGTCCTCAATGTCTTTGAGAGCCTACGAAGAAGCTTGTTGGAAAACAATCTTGAGGCACACAGACTAGAACTTGGGAGTCGCTCAATCTGTCAGCTCCATTCTGATGCCCAGTATATTTGGAAAGACAGTGCAGCAGAAGGAGGAACCCCTGGCCAGGCTTGAGAGTGGACTACTGACATCCCCCTGCTCCAACACAGCCCTGCAAAGGTCAGCCATCAGAGAGCTGGCTGCGAATGCTGCCTGGGGAAATACGAGCACTTGGGAACAAGGCTAGATGGCCAAGTCTGCAGTCACACCCCAGGCCTCTCTCCTTCCAAATAGTTTAAAAACGTCAGAGCTCTGTGCTTCTGCCCCTCCCTTTCAATTCCTTTTAACTTTTTGGTGGACTTTTCCAAACACAGGAAAGCAGCTACATTCTTGTACTGTCGAAAAGGTTGGGTTTTTTTTGTTTGTTTGTTTGTTTGTTTGTTTTGTTTTTTTTTTTTGACTCTGTACCTGTGGAAAGAAAAGAGAACAGTAACCGGTTCCCATTCTCTCCATCCCCATGCAGACCCCTGAGGGGTCTGCTTTTCTGTGAGTACATCTCAGCCCCCGTCACCACCACTGCCCTGTCTTCTGTTTTCTAACTCAGGCTCGGTGTTCTCATGTGCCACCACCTCTGGCTACTTTTCTTGTCTCTGGCACCTTTTCCAACAACTGGGCAGACAGCCAAGTTCTTTGCCACTTTAGTGGCTCAAGGAGTCTACCAGATAGTGTTCAGACCACAGGGATGACCTCACAAGAAATTTATTTTTCCTTTTGGGTCTCAGTTTTGTGAGTCAGACACAGACTGATGGATTGCCTATGTCAGACTGATGGAACTGGAGTTAGTGAACCGGCATGGACGTCCCAGACAGTCTTCTGTAGCTCTAGAGACCCTGTGCTGGGGGAACTATTTAAAGTTGGACCAATCCCCCTCTGAAAATGAGACATAACAGTTACCCTTGATACCTCTGTCAAATGTGCCCACATAACAGGTTGACACCTTCAACGCACCAAAGTCAATAAATCCAAAGTTATAGTTTTCCCAGTAGAGGTAGCTCCCGAGGGGGCGGAGTTTTCCATTCCTGCAGTAGGTGTCAAGTTTAACTGTGTGATATAAATGCAGGGTAGCCAAGTTGCTACTGACTTCCCAGACACCTTGACTTTAGGCCGGTTGGGCCCATCGTCATAGCCACACGTAAATAACGCTTGTTAACTCAGTCCCACTTAAAGGAGCCCCTCAGGTCATGCGGTCTTACAAGCTAACTTCTGGAACATCTAGGGCTCAGTATCTAGGGCTCAGTGACTCAGAGCAAGCTTTCTTTCTCGATCAACATATGGAAAAGCTGAAGTACAAACGACAGGCATGCTGGGAAATTTAAGGTCATTATTTTGACTTTTTATAGATTTCTGAAGTTTTATGGACTTTCCAGGGATGGTCTCAGGCACTGAGTTGAATTTCACCAGAAACATCAATTATTGGAAATAGAGAAATTCCTAGTCTGTAGCCTGATCACTTAACTGCCCAGTAACGACGGGAGTCTTTTATCAGCAGCGAGTTAGTAGCTGATATAACATTTTCAGGGACTCTGAGTTTCTTCATAAAAGTCCACAATCTTAAGCCAACATGCTGACTTCTCTCTGCCCCGAGGAAGGAGGGGAGATGGTTTCCAGTGAAAACTGTGGCTCTGCCTTGAAGTGCAAGCAGCCTTCGAATACTTACTCCTCCTTCCTAAATCCAGGGATTGGCCTATTCTCTGGTAAGCTGGGCAAGACAGTTAAGGGTAAGGCCACAGTATAAGGGGTCAGTTATTGACATCTTCAAATCATGCACAAACCAACAAAACCAACCAAACGATGCCACCAAAAATAACATCAACAACAAAAACAAACAAACAAAAATCCCTCCAGAGTTGTGAGGGAATAGAAAAATGTCCTCCGATCCCAGGTACTCTAATCTTCCTCATCTCCCTGAGGAACACTTCTTGTCAAGAACTGAGGCGGGATGAATCTGGCCAATGCACGGGCCGGTTTTAGCCTCTTTGATCTGAAAAACCAGGCACCTCTGTGCAGGTGTTGTCTGAATGGTCAAGTATAGTAACCTTGGTTGTGGAGAGCCAGCGCCAGTCAAATGAGGTGCTTTAATACTGTGGCCCAAAGGGTCCACTCTGTCAATAAATTATCGTGCCACCTGGGATAACATGGCTTCATATCCCTGAGTCTCGATCTCTTCATGTGTAAAATTGGCACAAAAAATATCTCACAGTCACCAGGGAGCATAACAATGTTCTTAGCACTGATTAGCACTCAGAGCCTGGTATCCTATCACCTGGTTGAATGGACCTTCTTTAGAATTCTAGAAGTCTGGGTTCTACTTTTCTCACTGCCGAGACAAAGAAGCCAACAGTTACAACAGAAGGAAGGAGGGATGTATTGAGGCTCAGTGTATGACGGGATAAAAATCCATCATGGTAGGGATCCTGAGGGCAGGAGCATGGGTGTTTACATCTGCACAGACGAGGAAGCAGGGAGAGATGAATTCTGGGGCATAGCTGTCTGCCCCATTCTTATTCCATGTTCAAGTCCCTAGTCCATGGGATGATGTCAGCCATATTCAAGGGAGGTCTTCCCTCCTCAATTAAACCCCTCTGCACACACCTTCCCAGAGATGCCTGGAGGTGAGCCTCCTTGGTGATTCTAAATCCAGTCAAACTGACAGCAAAGATTAGCCATGACACCTCCTTTATATGTGTGACAGTCAGTCATTCCATCAAGCTTGCTTTGTCACAGCCTTCATCCCACTGGAATGCTGGAATCATCAAAAGTAAAAATTCTTGAGAAGATAGTTCTATACTATTGTGCGATGTTGGAAACTAATAACGTTTCTCTGAAGGTTAAGAGAGAAGAATCAATCTGTAGAGATAGAGTTGGAATATAGACTTGCCCAAAGAGGGCAGGAGAGGACCAGGGCGAAAGGAGGATGTCAGACGCTCAGAAAGAAAAACTTGGCTTGTTCCCGCAAGTACAGTAGTTTCTCACAACAAAAATAGCCCTGTTTAAACAATCCACTGCAATGAACAGGCTAGAGCCTAGGTTTGTTGTACCACACTGGAGAGAATATTCTCTTTAAAAAGCTGAGAAACATTAACAATTGCTCAGAAGAGATAACATTTATATTTAGATACTAAGGGGAGTATTAGGGATTGTTTTGCTTTCCTAAGGTACAATTGCATATACAAATAGCATATCTATCAACATTTCAATCTATTTTTAACTGATATGACATCTATTTATATGTATGGGCACATATTAATATATAAATACACAAGGCCTGTGATAAAAACAAAGCCATTGATATTTCTATCTTCTTCATGTGTCTCTATGCTAGGGCTTCTTCTAGTAATTTTGAAATATATGGTAAATTTTTGTAGATGGAGATTACCCTAACATAATTAGCATGACTAGGTAAGGTTTTTACCTGATTTATTCATAGCCATAACACATTCCCAGGGCTATTGTATGCATAGTAAGGCATGCTTTAGGATCATAGCTGTTACCCTCAGTTGGGAGAAATTCATGACAGGCATCTTCTTTAAGAGTAGGAAGGATCATCAAAGTATCTGAGGAGAGAGAGGCCAAAATTGTCAAAGTTATCCTCTCTGTTTATTATCATTTTATAAGAAGATGTTAAAGATTCCTCTACGGGTTTCTGAACTGGCCAGTTACCCAGCCCTGAGGTGCTGCTGTTTTTCCTCAGCATCTCCCATAACACATGAAGTGCTTTCCCTTATTTTTCTCCTCTATCCTGACACAGGAGAGCACAGGCTGGAAGTGGTAAAGGGAGGTTGACCTCAGAGCTAACTCAAGGTGACTGCAGCAATCCAAAACTCTTGTGCTGTGTCAGCACGTCCACAGAGTGCTACACACTTCAAATTTCCATCTCCGTCAGCCTAGTCCCAGACCTACCTCCTTACCCTTCTGCTCTCAGAGAGGTCAGAGGTCAGAAATCTGTAACTGCATTACTGATAAAGTCTCCCATCTTATTAATTTAAGATGTCACTAAATATGGATGGGGATTCCTTTCTCTGTGTCAACCCCAGCACTCAGGCTTATGCTACTAGAACGTTTAGGCACTCTGCCCACAGAACCATATTCTATGTCTGGAACTTGGTTATTTTCCCGCTTTTGCTTTCAATAAGTCTCTAAGAATACATGCATATGCCAAGCAGGATCCTAAACAATAGAGATGGAAAGAACAGTGAAGAAATTAGAATTCAATAGTAACACCCTGGGGGCTATAGTAGTGGAGACAAACAACCAACCTAATAGAGTTAGTGTTCCCCTCAGCTGCACAGCTTTTGGAACTAAAAACTATACCAAAACCATATATTCTCATATGCTCCATCAGAAAGGCAGAAGCAGAGTTCTGTGAATGTTCCCAAAATATTATACAAACAGGACTTTAGCATGAGGTGACATGTGGTGACACTCATTTTCAGGAACAGATGAAGAGCTCTAGACCTCGTGACCAAGTGGGGCTTGTGCCAGGCATTTGAGGCTGGTCTAACTTTTCAGGATTGATTAATGTAATGGAACATAGCAACAGATTAGAGAAGGAAATTTATATGTGTATGCCAATAGATACCGAAAATATACTTGATGATATATAACAACCACCGATAACAAAGTCCAGCAGCAAATCAGAAGCAGGGGGGTCATGCTCACCTTAGTGAAAAGTAACCAACCCTACAGAAACATGACCCTTGGTTCTGAGGCTCCAGCTCTCTCTAAAACGAGGGACAAGGCAAAGGTGTCTCAGCTCACCATCCCCGCTCGGCGTCGTATCAGCAGCGCTAGCCAGCTCAAAAAGACAACCAGAGAAAATAAAGCACGTTCAGACCGGAGAGAAAGAAACAAGTCTCTGGTTTCTTCACAGACACCTGAAGGTCTGTGCAGAAAATTCCAAAGACACAATAAAAATATACATAACTCAGAAAATACAACAGGGCTTGCGGAAAGGCTGATGGGCAAAAGCAGGATCCCCCCCCCCCCCCATAGTAGGGATCAACAATTGGAGTTTGATATTTAAATCACAATATTATCATATTATTTTTAAAGCTGTTGAATGTCTGAATAAATGGAGATCCATTTTATATTATGTATAGGAAGGTGCAGGGTTGTTCAGTTAACTCTTCCCAAATGTGTCTGCACACGAGACACGGTGTCAGTCCAAAGGCTGGCAAACTACTCTGTAGAAATGGTCTGTCTGACTCTAGAGTTTATATGATGAAACAAAAATCTCGAAGAACTGCTCCGTCCTGGTCACAGCCTCCCATCCTGAGCTCTCTTCTTATCTTACTCTCTCTGGGGTCTGCTCCCCGCACACCATCCAGAGCTGCATGTAAGAATGCTTGTCTTAATTCTCTGCTCAAAACCTTTCAATGCCCCCATTCCACTGAATAAAGGTTGAGGACCCCACGTGTCTCTCCAGAATCTTCTGTGTCTCTGCCTCCTGGCCTCCTCTACCCCACCTACCCATGTCACCCTTTGTTCCTTTGCTGTGCCAAACACAGCCCTATAATAGAGCTCCGACGCTCTTCTTGCATATACATCCATATGGTTGAGTAGTCCCTTACTTCCCAAATCCTTTGTAAGATGTCACAGCCCCACAGTGTAGCTGATGAAGTTCTTGTCATGCGGGTATCAGGACATGAGTCCAGAACCCAGCACCCTTTAAAAGTTACATTCAGAGGCTTATGCCTGCAGTCTCAGTCCTTGGGAGGTGGTGGCAGGAGGATGCCTGCGAGCTTGCTGACCAGCCTGTCTAACCAATGAATGAACTTTGGTTTTAGTGAAAGACCCTGTCTTTAAAAATGAAAAGGCTCGGAAGATGGCTCAGTGCATGAAGCTCTTAAGACTCAAGCCTGAGTTCTGTAAACTGGTTCTAGAAGCCAGGTGGAGTGCGGGATGGCGGTGTCAGCCAGTCAGCCAATAATTCCAGCACTAAGAAGGTAGAGAGGGGCCTCTGATCAAGCTGAGTATGTAGGCTAGCCCAATCAATAACTTCTGAGATCAACTTAGAGAGCCAACTTCAATGAATAAGGTGAAGCATGATCAAGGAAGACACACCCAGTGTCCACCTACACATGAGTACACTCACTCACACACATGGGTACATAAATATACAACTCACATCACTACATACATACAATAAAATGTGGATGAGATCAATTGAGGGAAAGATCCCATATTAACACACACACACACACACACACACACACACACACACACACACACACACTGTCACAATCTCAAGTGAATTCTAGTTATGACCCCAGCCCTTCTTATCAGCCTGCTGTGTTCTATTTCATCTTTTCTCTACATTGCTTATCACCTGAATAATTTTATTATCCAGATTCTCACCAATTCTTCATCACAAAACAAACAAACAAACAACAACAACAAAAACCCAGGAACACTGGAATCTTGGCCATATGGTTTTTTGAATGTATCTCACAAGACTCAAACAAGTGCTTGGCACACAGAAAACGTTTGAAAAATATTTGTTGAATGGACTACTGCAATTTAGCTGTTCTGAAAATATGCAAGTCTTTAAAAGAATGGGCTACGGAGTCACATCTGCATCCACCAAGGTATTTAATCTCTATGCCTCAGTTTTCTAATCTGTAAAAGAGGTTATTGTTGTATCTGATTTGTAGAGTTGTTATAAGAACCACAGGCATTAATATTTTTAAACTAATTAAATGTTGGTTGCAACACAATAAGTGCTCAATAAATGCTAGCTAGTTCTCCTTTGATTCCTCTCAAGAGCTATTTGAAATTTATATTTCTTGTCAAAGCTATTTTTTTCAACTCCCTGCCAAGCAAACCTACCCCTTCTCAACAGAAAGGCAGAGTGTATAGAAACTCCTTTCTGATGATGTTAAAAATACATTTGGGCTTACTCCCATCCTTTCTAATCTTCTTTTGTCTCCATGAAGGATGTGAACCTCTCCCCAGAGCACCTGCTAATGTGTGCATTCTGCAGCCTTTCTGCTCCCACCTCAAGTGTACATTCCTCATTCTCTCTCTGTCTGTCTTTTACTATGTTTCACACACACACACACACACACACACACACACACACACACACACACACAGGGCATGCACACACACACACACACACACACAGGACATGCACACACATGTGCACACACACAGACATACACGTGAGCACACATGCACATGTGCATAGACATGCACAGACACACACAGGATTTTAAAAGTTCTTTTAAATTTCAAACCATATGCTTCAAATTCGGTTCCTTACCCAAATTCCAATCTTTCCTTCTTTCCAGCCCCCTTTACTAAACATCTTCTTAAAGCAGTAGCACATATTGCATATCTATCTTTTTCATCTCCCAGTCCTTTCTGTTGTCCACCCGCTTAACTCCAAAGAAATAGCAGCTACCAGCACTGTTAAAATGGCCTTCTTGTTTCCCAGAGAGCCACTTTCCCCTTCTCTAATGGGCTCAGCATGTGTCTTGTGAACAAAGGAACCCCACTCGCACACCCTTTCACTGTGTAATATCAACAGATCATTCCTGATTCTCTCCCATGCTCTGGGATTTGTCCAGCCAGGCTCTATCACTTTCTCCTGGTTTTCTGTCCTATCAGTGTCAGTTCCCCAGACTTGTCTTTGGTTCCCTCTCAACATTTACAAACACAGTTCACCATTTGATATCTAAAAAACAAAATGACTTCAGTTGACATCTGTCCATAACTTAATCTTTAAAGAAAGGTACTGGGTCCCTGACTGGGTACATTGTCAGGCTTCTACACCTCTGAGTGATGCTGCCCTGTATCCATGCATTCTACCTAGCAAACACTTGGCAGGCATCCCAGATTTCTGTCCTCCTTTAGTCCCCACATCACATTACCAAGCCCAGCAGATTCTACCTTCTTAATATCCACTCAGAGCCACGCCATTTTCTGGATCCCCAAAGCCATTACCTTAATCCAGGCCCTCACCACTTCTCGCCTGGATTACTACAACTGCCTCATAACTGGGCTCACTGTCTCTAGCCTGGCATGGCTCCAATCCCTACTCTACACAGTTGCCAATCTGTTATTTCTAAAATGCAAATCTGATCATGTCATCCCCCTGCTTAAATTCCTTCAATTGATCCCTGATGCTTCCAGGATAAAGCTGACTCTCATTAGCTCAACACAGGGCCCTTCATGACACCTGTGCACATCCCTCTTCCTGTCCACAGCAAACCTCACCAGCTCCTCACCTTCAGCCTTACACTAATGAGTATTCCGTAGGTGCTCCATGCTAGCTCCTGCAAGTGAGGAGACAGAGTGCCTTGTCCCCATCCCACCCGGCTGACTGGTATTCATCTGTGTTGTCAGACTGCCACACCTGCCTCTCCTGGCAATACTCAGTCATCCCCTATATTATTGAATATATATATATATATATATATATATATATATATATATATTTCCACATGTTGCATAGCTTTTTAAACAGCATCTTTTTCTTCCAATGATGGGTCCAGATTGCAATATTATTGACTCCTTTAGTGAAGTATAAATAAAGACTTAAGAAGATCTTGCTCAAGTAAATTGTTTCCATTCTTAATAGGTGAAGGAGACTCACAGTGCCTTCTCTAAGCCTCTCCCCTAAAATGATGTTGATAAAACAGATTCATCTTCCTGTGTGTGCCTGGTCAAATAGACATGCCACATAGCTTGTTCTTGACAGGGAAAGGTACCGATGAGGTGAGTCCAGAACTATAACTTTGTTAGTTCCACGTCCCAGGTTGACTTTCTGTATACAAGGCTTGGCTCTCCCAGTAGACAATCTCGGAGGAAGGAGATGGGTGACTTTGCTGGAGCCCCAGGTTCCTGGCACTAAAGGCCTCACTATGAGCACAGGACTAAAGGGGGAAGCAACAAGGTCAAAGGACTGATGCTGGCAAAAAGAGAATTCAACAGAGGTAGAACCTACCAGATGAATACTGGCTCCGGAAGCATGAAAGAGCCCTGCTAAGAATGGCTCTATTGTTAATTGACTGGAGCTATCAGCAGGAAGGATAAAAAGGAGCCTGTCACCCTCTCTGCACTCTTGGCCTTGACTGCCTGGCCCAGGTTACCTCCCCAAGTCTGCTGCCCTCAGCAGGTGGCTGGACCCCCACCTCCTATCTTCCCTTCTTGGAAGGAGAGCCTGTGCTTGTGCTCTGTGAGGGAACTGGGATTATAGCTTCTTAGTCACTTAGGAGGCCGGGTTATAACAGATAAACACAGAGGCAGGGGTTCTGGTATAGTCTGCTGGAATATGCAGATAACAAAATGAAGCCACTTTCATCTGAACCCTGAACATCTAAAACAAGGGGTTCAGTCTTCCTACTTGGGTTTTAAATTTTTTCTTCCTTAGAAGACGAAGGGCACATTTGCCTAACTAATAAAGACCTTGGAGTCTGCTCTTCTAGCTCTCCCTCAGGTAGAGTCTCTACAGAGGGTATTGGGCACATTCTAAGAATACATTGGGTCCTCCTGTTCTTGAAGTTTCTGCATGACCTGCATACACCCATGTGCTCAGGCCTCACACACACACACTTGGGTGGGAGCCTGGGCTTCTGTGGCATGTTCCTTCCTTTTCCCCTATTCCTCTTTGATATCCTGAGGATCTTTCTCCTGAAGGGCTGGAAATCATCATAACCAGGAGAGGCACTCTCTGGTGGGAGGGGCTCCTCCATGAAAAATCTTTCAGGGCTTGGAAGTGCAACTCAACCAATGGACATTGTGTGTATACATGATTTCATACAGATATCATCAAATATAGTTCCTGCTTTCATCAGATCTTGAAAGGCCAATAGCAAAAATAATTGTTTTGGCATTATAAGCAACAATGAAACCATTGCTCAGGCTTCAGAAACCAGAGACTGGCAAGGCCTTTTCCATCTTCTCTGGGCATTGTGCCAGTGTTCATCTGCTACCATCCTTGCACAGCTTCTGGGGCCGACCCGACAGGGGAAGTCAAGGGAATGAAGAAAAAGATGGAAAGATGGACAGAAATGCTGGGTCAGGTGAACATGGCTCTCTGGTAGAGAAGATTCAGCACCCCAATGGCTTGGCATGTTTATTATATACAGTTGAACAGGAGCAGCAAAGTTATTGTATGCAACTGGCCAAGGAGGCCGGGTTATTAGCGATAGATACAGAGGCAGGGTTTATGCTATACAGATTGATCAAGGAGACAGGCTCAGCTAATATCTGTAGAAGCCAACTCTGTTTAGGAGCCACAAATATCCATGGAGGGCTGAAGCTGTGATGGACATTTTCTGCATTCACCATCAACATCCACTCATGGACCAGAAGGGAAGGCTTTGGCATTTTTCTCTGGGTCTGAGTTCTAGGGTCCTTGATATGTCTGCGCCCATGTCAACAGTATTGTCTTAGGGTTTCATACACTTAGGGCTTCCTTCACTCCTTAATTCATCACTTGAGGGTCCAAGAAAGACTCCAGGGTAGGAGTCTTGGCCACGGCATTGCGGGGTTTTGTTTGTTTATTTGTTTGTTTGTTTAACCTGGTAACACGTTTCTCTGCATGACTTCATTATGTCCCAAGCTGACCTCCCTGCCACTTTGTAAGGCCCAGAAATGCAGTAGAAAACAGATATGTGGGGTTCTGGAGACAGTACTAAAGGGGATGGAGTAATTTCTTGCTGGTAAAGGGATAAAAGGCATATGGTTAGATGTAAATGATGCATTCATTCGTGTGTGTGTGTGTGTGTGTGTGTGTGTGTGTGTGTGTGTGTGTGTGTGTGTTGCTTCTCCTCCTTTTCAAATCTAAGCCTCATCAAGCAGGAATCTGATAGTCCCATAGATAAGACTGCTATTGTCACAGAACAAGAATCCCTGCCAAGGCAGCTCCTGAGGGAGTGAGGGAGGCCATCCTAAGGACAGGTGTTCACAGACAGGCCGCTGAGGCCCCGCCTGAGAGAGTCAGACAACTCTGGCTTTGGCTCTGTGGAGATGACAGGACTCTCCAGTTTGGCTCATTTCTTTTTCTTTCAAGAGTAATTGTCTAAAAATCTCACTAGTTCATTTCCGTGTATTCCTTTTTTATAGACTTTAACTCAATTTCTCAAACTGCGTGATCCAAAGGGTAGCTGATTAAAGACTGACTCAGCCTGAGTTGCTATGCAGAATTCATCAGAGTTATTGATTGATTCCCTTCTTCCCAAGTAAGTATTGTCCTTACTTGATCTGAAAGCACCCCTTCGTCTTTTAATTGCTTTACTAAAAAATATTGGTTTTATTTTAATTATGTGTAAGTGTATTATGAGTCCAAATGCCTGTGGAGACCATGATAGAACATCGGATTCCCTACAGCTGCAATTACAGGCAGGGATCCACCACACGGTGGATGTTAGGAACTGAACTCTGATCCTATGCAAGAACAACAAGTGTTCTTATCCTCTGAGCCATCTCTCCAGCCTCCCAATTGCTATTTCAAAATAAAAGATTGATAACCAAAGAACACACTCTTATTAGAAACATATTGTGTTGTTATGTTATTATGTGACTTGTAAAGACAGGAATGGGAATGTGTCAGTGATCATACACTCATGTGCATGCGCGCGCGCGCACGCACACACACACACACACACACACACACACACACACACACACACACACACACACACCACCCCTGCTGCAGGCTTTGTTGATTCAAGTACCTGCTTACTGTGACTAATGGCACAAATGCTGATCATACATCCCCCCCAATCATGCAGTGAGACCCCACAGGCATGGATTGTCTGTGCACCTTTAATTCTAAGGTATTGGTGATGAGAGCCTTCCCATTTTGATGCCCTTCTACATTTCCCAGTACATAGTTGTCTATTTGAAGTAGCCTGCTGAGAGCAAGATGCTCATTAGGGACACATCTTCAGTTTTGGAACAATGCAAAACAAATCCCTTTCACACTGGTGGGGCCACACAGCCTGGGCTCCACACACCGCAGCTGTTCTCGGGTCTCCTCCTTGCTCCTAAGAAAATGGTTCTGGGCTTCTCCCTGGAGTACCAGCATTTGCTAGAGGCAGGCTCCTTCCTATTTAGTTTGTCTTCTCTAGATATGAGGAACAGAACAGTTCCTGTAGGCTGTCAATCCTAGCAGTGATATTGTCTGTGAATATGATGGTCTTAGAAAAAAGCTCATAACTTTCTCGGGATACTTAGTAGCACAGATTGGGGCAGAATCCTATCTACAAAAAAAGCAAACCGATGATGGATGTGCAGAAAGGGGGGAAAAGCTTCAAAGAAATAAATACCAGCAGAAAGATGGTTCAGTTAATAAAATGCTTAATTTTGGAACCCCAACGACCATCTAAAAGTTGAATATGATAGTGTGCATAGTCAAACCTATGCTATAGGAAGGCGGAGAGATGGGTGGCTCCCTGGAACTCAGGAACCTATTAACCTAGTCACGCCCTGCAGATTCAGTGAGAGACTCTTCCTCAAAACACAAGGTAAAGAGCCTACATGTACCCAAGGGTGCATCATGTATACCACCCACACAAATATCTACATAAGACACACACACACACACACACACACACACACACACCAGATGATAAACATAAATCCAGTTCCACACTGAAACCTGGCTAGTGATGTCTTATGCCAACTGTCAATAGACTGAAAAACTGTCTTTGAGAGAGAATGCCTTATGTCTTGGGATCAGCACTGCAGGCAATAGAAAGGAAGAAAAACCAAGTGTCACAAAGCTAAAGTACAGTAACACTCTCCCTCCACTCCCTGCCCCCAGGAGGGCTCACTCAAGCCAAGCACTGTCCTGTCTGTTTAGTTGGTTGGGTCATCAGGTTGGGACAGGGACTGGAGATGTGAGTCACTTCAGCTGAGGAACAGTGAGCCAGTATAAGCGCAGCTGGGAGTACATAGGCTCTTGCCTCTCTCCAACTCCCCATTATCTCTTCCATTGCAATGCTCATTCTGCACAGATATCAGGAGGCTCGAACTGTAATTTCAGTCCCTGTTAGGTGGAGAGCCACTGAGAGAACTGCACAGGAATTATATCATGGGAAGAATGCCCCTTGACACAGAAAATACCAGACTCCTTCAACTATTTCAAGGCTTTTCAATCTCCAAACCTTCCCACCTTCTCTCTGAAATACCCCCCAAACCACACACAAGTCAAAAGTTCTTGAAAGACTGAAGGGAAATCCAGTATCCACATGCATGAGCATTCTTCAAGTGTACCAGGCTAATATTCACCTAAAAACCATTTCTAATCAGGAAATCTTGTACTTAGATAACAGCCAAGAGCTACAGATGTGTGTGTCCCATCTTCACAGATGTGTGTCACCATCTTCACAGATGCGCATGTCCCTGTCTTCACAGATGTGTGTGTCCCTGTCTTCACAGGTGTGTGTTCCCATCTTCACAGATGTGTATGATCCCATTTTCACAGACGTGATGACCCTGTAAGAAGACGGGAACTAGCAGAGGAGGAATATTGAGAAGGGAAGTGCATGGACTGCACAGGCTCCTCACAGAGGTAGCTGGGTCAAGAGTTCCACCCTAGAAGACAGAGATATCCTTGCTGACAGTTCCAAAGTCATCTTCAGGAAATGAGGTGTCTTAGTTAGGAAAGCTACTACTGTGAAAAGGCAGCATGACTATAAACAGCTCAGGAAGGAAAGGGTTTCAGCTTGCAACTCTCAGTCACTCCACTGCTGAGGGAAGTTGGGGCGGGCACTCAAACAGGACAGGAGCAGATGCAGGGGTCTCAGAGGAGCACTGTTTACTGGTCTGTTTGCTAGTGGTTTTCTTATGGTACTCAAGACCAAGAGCACAGGGCAGGTACAGCCCACAATGACTGGGGTCCTCCCACATCAATCATTAATCTAGAAAATATACTTCAGGTTTGCTCACAGGCTAATCTGATAGGTACATTTTGTCAATTTAGGTTCCCTCTTCTTAAAATGACTCTACAAGCTGGGCATGGTGGCGCATGCCTTTAATCCCAGCACTTGGGAGGCAGAGACAGGCGGATTTCTGATTTCGAGGCCAACCTGGTCTACAGAGTGAGTTCCAGGACAGCCAGGGCTACACAGAGAAACCCTGTCTCGAAACAACAACAACAACAACAACAAATAATAATAATAATAATAATAATAATAATAATAATAATAAATGACTCTAAATTGTCTCTATCCAGTGTAGAAGAATAGGTGGGGGCCTAGAAACTAGTAGCAAGAAGGGTATACAGCAGGCTAGGTGTCTCTCCATGGCTTGAGGGTTTTGGATTTTAGAGGTTTTGATTTGGGAATACTGACATACCCACACTGAGGTATTTCTTCCACATGGACTCAGTTTTCCCAAATGTATTACTCTAACAAAGTATCTGAGTTGGCTGCTTTGCAAACAAGTGGCACTTATTTGGTTCCCATCCTGGGAGGCTGAGGGTGGAAAGCTGAGTGGCCCCATCTGCTAACAGTCTGTGATGGTCTCCTTGGTGGCAGGATGGCAGGGCAGATGGCATCGTGGTGACTATATGGAAGGGAGAAGTGAGGCAAGATAGCAAGCCACAAAGATTCAGGGGTCAGAGTTGCTCTTTTATAACAGCCCACCTTCAAAGGAAAGAACTAGGGCCCCTCAAAAGCTATGTTAATGTCTTTCAAGGGCTATGGCCCCACATTCTACTAGTCCCCCTCTTCAAATTCTCACCATCTCAATCTTCTCATGCCAAGAGCCATGCCATGTGATCCTTTGAGAGGACAAACTATATCCAAGTCACAGCAAACTCGAAATCTAAGCATGCCATAAATTTGTTTCATACAGTCCTTATATACATAACCTGAAGGTGATTTTATACGCTATTTTGAATAATTTGGAGCATTTCAAGATATAAAAATTTCCCCCAGTAGTGTCAGGTTGATTTTTTAGCACATCAGACTTGGGATTGGGAGATCAGGAGACCTGGTCTGTACTGAATAGAAGTCTGGCAGCTGTTTGGCTCAGAGGTCCCTGTGAGCTGCTCACATCTGCATGTTGGGATGCCTATAAACTTGCCAGCAGGACAGATTACTGCAAACTAAACTAACTCTTTGTATAAAGTAGAATTTTTATATCCAAGAACCAAGAATCTTCGAATTAAGCAGTCCCTTAGAGAAAATTTAATCCAAACGCCCATGGATTAATTGGTGCAGAAATTCCTTCCTTAAACATACCCTGCAGTGTTTTAGAACACATCATTTGTTCTAGCAATAGCTCAAATTGCTAGAAATTTCTTTCAAGCCGAACTTGCTTCCTTGAAACTTGCCTCCTTAGTCATGCCCTCTGGAGTTGCCATCCCTAATCCCTTTCCCATCTGACAGCTTTTCAGAGGTTTAAAGACAGCTATCTTGTCCCCATTATGTCTTCTCTTCCTCAGGCTAACATCCTACATTCTCTCACCTGCTCTTTGCATTACAAGGTGCTGGAGCCACTCACGGCTGTACAAATGCTTCTCAGGGCAGGCCCTAGTTTGTCAAGGAAAAATAAGCCACATTGGCTTTTGAAAGCACCTTCAATGCAGAAACTGAGTTATTAACTCCTCCTGCTTATGTGATATTGCTTAAATATGGGGATACAGTCTGACAAAGACGTCAATGGGCAACTTCATCAGAGTTGTAACCGCCAGAGAATACATTTACCCAAAGACAGATGGACAACCCACTACACCCCCCAGGCTACCCTGGACATTCTGCTGCTCTCATACAAGTTTTATAGCTCATTACTGTACAAAATGGAAGGAATTTCCTAGCTCCATTATAATCTTTCTCCCTGTCTCTCTGTCTCTGTCTCTGTCTTTCTCTCTCTCTCTCTCTCTCTCTCTCTCTCTCTCTCTCTGTGTGTGTGTGTGTGTGTGTGTGTGTGTGTGTTCCTGTGAAAGCCAGAGGTTCAGCTGTCTTCCTCAGTTTTTTTCCACCTTTTTTTTGGAGACAGGATTTTCCAGTAAGCCTGGTGATGACTGACTGGCTAAACTCATTGGCCAGTGAGCTCCAGAAATCTGTCTGTCCCCCACCTCCCAGACCTGGGCCAACAGTATACCATCTTTGTACCTGTGTTCTGTGGTGCAAACTTAGGTCCTCACACTGGAGTCCAGGCACTTTACCCACTGGTCACCTTCCCAGCTTTATTATAATCACTTGAGAACACCATCATGTATGTGATTTAATGTTGACCAAAATGTCTTTATACAGTGTATATCTTCTTTTATCTTCTTTGCTTTAGAATATAAAATCTACCATGCCTGGCCTTCAAGAAACACACATTATATATTTGTACTGTATTTTGTATTTAGTGGTAAGGTGCCTTAAATAATGAATATTTGATAAATGTTACAGATTCACTAAATGTGGATTCTTTCCATATTACTCCAGAATAAATCATGTGGTTTAGTGGAGTGTACAAAATCAGAAGGACTTTGTGCCAGGGCATGCAGGTTTCCAAAAGAAGTAATGGAATTCAAGTATACCTAATGAAACCAACAGGAGTCAGCTGGCCAGCTCTCCTGGTCTACAACAGTGCACGTGGCAAACTGGAGACACAAGGAGGAAGGGTCAGTGCAGTCCCTTTACCTCCATTGCAGAACTTTATGGCATTATTAAATCCTGCCAGACCAGCTGCTAGAACCCCATTCTAAGAGCTGGGGTCCCCGCGTTACATGCGTGGCCCTCTGATCACAGTTCTTCCTTGTGGGCTAGACACAAGGAGGAGGAGGTGGGGAGGAGCTAGAGGGGGGAGGAGCTAGAGATGAGGAGGAGCTGGAGATGGGGGAAGAGCTAGAGATGGAGAGGAGCTAAAGGTGGGGAGGAACTAGAGGTGGGGAGAAAGTGGATGTGGGGTGGGGATAGAGATGGAGAAAAGGTAGATGTGGGGAGGGGGTAGAGGTGGGTAGAAGGTGGATGTGGGAGGGGTAGAGGTGGGGAGAAGGTGGATGTGTGGGGAGGTAGAGGTGGGGAGCCATTGAATGAAAATGGCTCCCTTAGGCTCATATTTGAATGCTCAGTCACTAGTGAGTAGACTGTTTGAGAAAGATTAGGAGGTGTGGCCTGGTTGGATGAAGTATGTCCTTGGGAGTGGGCTCAAATCCCATGCCAAGTCCAGATTCATATTCTCTCTCTCTCTCTCTCTCTCTCTCTCTCTCTCTCTCTCTCTCTCTCTCTCTCTC
>NC_034597.1:49655092-49658931 GCF_900095145.1 Mus pahari | reverse complement strand
CCCTTCCCCTCCTCCTCTGTCTTCTTTCTTCCTCTACATCCCCTTCCTCCTCCCCTCCTCTCCCTCCTCTCCCATAATAAGCTCCTATCTTGTGGTTCCTCATTATTACCAAATTCTCATGTGACACAGAGAGCACACCGGAGGCAGGTCTGTCAGTCATACATTAGATATCTTCTGAGAGACCTTTGTAGCTTGTCAAGCATATAAATGCATTATCAAAGTTTAAGAGCCGGAATAGAGGGTCCATAATCAGGGAAAAGATAGACATGCGAGTCATGGAGAGGTTACAATCTCAACATGGAAAAATAAAAGCCAAAGGAGCAGAGAAGCAGAAAAAAAGGTGGTGACTCTTCACAAGGAAGTGTAGAGGAAGAGTTCCTGCACGTCCATTCAGGCATACTTGACCTGAGTCCTCACTGTGTTATGATTTTCTAGTTAAGCCAAGTGGACCTTTCACAAAAATGACTGAAGAAATACTGGAATTCACTTAGGATTACCAAATCTTGTCCAGCAAAATTGCCCCAGAAGGTTCTGAAAAAATGCACAGCACGGACCCTCTTAAGTGATCTTCTGGCACCTAATAGTGCATATAAATTGAAAATACACCCTTGTGTCATACTTGCGCAAGAGAAGCATATAATTTATACTTGCTTTAAATTCCAGGATTTCTCCCCTCTTTGTGGAAAGCAAGTGAGAATCATATGCACACCTTCACATAAACGTGCTAATGCACATGCTTTAAAATCTACAACTTTTTGTCATTGAATTTCTCTAAGTATTCCAAGTGGCACAGTACTCAGTGGAAAGCTATTTTAAAAAAAACTGAAATAAATTTCTATATAAGAATATTTTCAGTTATTCACAGTCAGGTGATTTTTTTTTTAAATTTTTGAGATTATAATGTAATTCTATCTTTCCTACCTTCCATTTCTTCCTCTGACCCCTCCCATATCCCAGTCTTGATCTTTTTCAAATATATGGTCTTTTTTCTCATTAATTGTTTTAATACCTGTATATGTACATGTCTATACACACATATTCCCAAGTGTAACCTGTTCAGACTGTATATCGTTACTCTTTTCAAGACTGAGCATTCGGTACTGGATAACCAATTGGTGTGCTCTCCCCCAGGGAGACCTATTTTTCCTGCTCTCAGCATCCTTAGTTGCCTACCAATCTTTGGGTAGTATTGAGGTCTTGTGGTCTTTTTTCCTTCCACTTCGGCATGTCTATTGGTGGTGTCCGTGTTTAGCCCATGTTTAGGCAGCCATATTAGTGAGATTTTTATGGGTGTAGCTTCTACCATTACTAGGAGACACAATCTCACAGCAAAATCTCCAATGCTCTGTCTCTTACAATCTTCCCAGCTATCTTTTTGAAATGTTCCCTGAGCTTCAGGTGCAGGACTTGTAGATGTATTCATTGAGATCAGACTCTACAACTCTGCATTTTGATTGGCTGTAGTTTTCTGTATCATTCATCTCTTGCAAGAAGTTTCCTTGATGGGAGGTAAGGACTGCACTTATCTGTGGGCATAAGGCTAAATATTTAGAATGTAGTTAGGGATTATACTGGCTTAGTAAAATGGAGGGTGTAGGCTCTTTTCCAAGATCTATGACTTCACTAGCCCTGAGTAGTTGGCTGGGTTTCCAGAGCTAGGCATGACTTCACTCTCATTGATGAGGTCGTAAGTCTAGTTAGAGAGCTGTTGGTTACAGCCAAGGTTTGTGTGCCACTATTGCACTCTTGGGGTTCTCACATCGTGCTGATCATTGTTATGATTCATAGGAGTCATAGCTGAATGGGACTGATGGTTGCCTCCCTCTTTTTGAATTTTCATATGGTACCTTTCAGTACCATAAAAGCTAGTCCTCAGAGAGAAGTTAAACAGGTCAGTTTCCAGCTCAGAAGCCTTAAGCCCTGTGTCTGAAGTGCATGGTGTTTTCAGCAATAAGGACTTAACCTTCTACCTCTTAGGGTAGCAATAATCTTTAAGTTTTGGGAGTCTCTTGGACAGTCCTTACCAACAACTCAAAAGACAGCTTTTCATGCCTGGTGTTGAGGTTTTGTTCGATGCTCTTTGGCTCTTGAAAGAAACATTACCAGCCAAGATGAGAAAAGCTCACTTAAACTATGCATGTTCATTCATACACAGATTTAGAGGTATTATAGAATTTGCTTTTAGGTACATATTGAATAGGATGCCTTTTTGAGTTTTCCAGACATCCTTGCCCTCATCCTGTATTTATTGCCTTCCTTCTTCCTAGTTAGAGCCTCTCCTTTTCATGATCATATTACCTATACCCTGATATTTCCCATGTCTACTGCTTTTCTGGTCATAGTCCCTGTTTACTTTCCTTGTTTCTATAGTTACTTCAGGATAGATACTCACATCTCAAGTTTGGGAGCTAGGAGCCTGTGATGAGAGAGAACATGTGATTTTGTTTTCTATGTCTGGGTTTCCTCACCCAATGTGTTCTTTTCTAGTTCCATCCATTTACCTACCAATTGCTTTATTTCAGTCTTCTTTACCCAATAACAGTATTCCATAGTGTATATACCATATAGTGTATATGTCCCATATAGTGTATATGTACCACATAGTGTATATGCACCACATTTCGATTATCAGTTCGTTGGTTGAAAGACATTTAGGTTCTTTCCATTTCCTAATGACTGTGAATACAGCAGTAATTAACATAGCTGAGTAAGTGTCTATTGATATGATGCTGAGTCCTTTGGGACATATACCAAAGAGTAGTATAGCTGAATTATATGGTGGATTTATTTAGTTTTTTGAGAATTCTCCACATTGATTTCCATAATGGCTGCACTAGTTTGTTAGCTCACCAACAGTAAATAAGGGTTCCTTTTTCCTAAAACCAACCTCCAGCATGTCTATGTTATTTTGTTGATCTTTGGCATTCTGATGGAGGTAAGAAGAAATCTCAAAGGTATTTTAAATTGCATTTCATTAATTGCTAGGGGTGATGATCACTATTTGAGATATTTCTCAACACCCTCCCTCACTTGCTTCTTGTGAGAATCCTTTGCTCAGACCCCAGGTCCATTATTTATATGAGCCACTTGGGGTTTTTATTTCTATTTAAATTTTTGAGTTCTTTAGATTGTCTCCCATCTTGTGTGCTTCCTCTTACCTGGTTGTTTCTTTAGATATACAGAGATATTTACAGGAAAAAAATAAATAATATAAATACAGGAATATAGTAAAATATTCCTAGCCAATTTTCTGAGGCTAGCATAAATGGGAATATGTCCATGATCTTCTATTCTCTATATGGTTATTGTTGGTATAAGGTAAAGCTATTGATTTGTTCAAGTTAATTCATTATCCTGAAACATTGTTGGATTTGTTTACTATTTCTTGAAGTTTTCTGGTAGAACTTTTGGACTTTCTAATATATAGTATTATGTCCCCTGCAAACAGGGATAGTTTGACTTATTCTCTTCCTGTTTATATCCTATTAATTTCTGTCTCTTGCCTTATTGCCCCAGTTAGTATTTGGAGCATAATATTGAAAAGGAATGGGTTTAGTAGACATCCATGCCTCACTCGTTCAGCAGGACTGCTTTAAGCTTTTCTCCATTTAAGATGGTTTTGGCATGAGACAGAATCTTTCCTGACATTGCTTAGGTGGCCAAGAACCTGAGACAAATAGATCAGCATCTTACTCAACCCACACCAGAGAAGCTTCAGCCTACACTAGATGGGAACAGACACAGACAGCCACAACTGGACAGGTTCAGAGAGTGAGAGATGGGAACAGACACGGACAGCCACAACTGGACAGGTTCAGAGAGTGAGAGTTGGGAACAGA
>NC_034597.1:49651447-49653858 GCF_900095145.1 Mus pahari | reverse complement strand
GGACAGCCACAACTGGACAGGTTCAGAGAGTGAGAGACTTTGGAAGACTTAGTCCTAAAAAAGAGATCTTCATCAAATCTCTCTCCTCGAGACTCAGGGAGCTATGCAAAGGAAAAGGCAGAAAGATTGTAAGAGCCAGTAAGAATGGAAAATACCTAGGAAATAAGACCTTCTAGACACAAGAGTCTCAACACACATAAGAACTCACAGAAACTGTGACAGCATGCACAGGGTCTGAACAGGTTGGACAAAAGCGGCCAACTATAACTGAGAACCAATATCCAATTGATGTCTCCTGGCAAAGGAAAAATTCATTTCCTCTAATGAAGTCTTACTAGGTAGATAAACCACATTTGGGGAAGGACTCACGTCTAGCAGTAGCAGGCCAACACAAATTGAACTCAACAATTTCCTTGACTTTTTGTCTCACTCTGAGTACTTTAAAAAAAAAAACTTATTGGTATTTTACTTGAATATTATGGTTTCCAATTTTCTGTTTGTATGGCTTTGAGGTTTTTTGTTGTTTTGTTTTGTTTTTGTCTCTGTGTCTCTGTGTGTTTCTTGTGCTTTTTCTTTGGTTTTGTTTTGTTTTCATTTTGGTTTGTTTGGTTTTGTTTGTCTGTTTTGTGAAAAGAAAAAAAAAAGCATGTAGAGGAATGAATGGGGAGATGGGAAGCATCTGGAACAAGCTGGGGGAGGGGAAACTGATCAGAATAGGTTTTATGGTTGGTTTGTTTGTTAGTTTGTTTGTTTTCAGAAAAAAAAATGTAGATGGTGCTGCCTGTGAGTTTCTCACGTATAGCTTCTGTTACAGTGAGATGTGCTCCCTCTAGCCCGACATTTTCAATGCTTTTATCTGGAAGGTATGTTGGCTTTTGTCAAAGACATTTCCTGCATCTACTAAAATGTCATTCTTGTCTTTAAGTCCATTTCTGTGGATTATTACATTTATTGATTTGTATATGTTGAACAACCCCTGTGTTTCAGGGAAAAAGTCAACTTGGTAATCCTTTGATGCATATCTGTTTTCTATTTCTAAGTACTTTATTGAACATTTTCCAGTTCATATTCATCAGGACTTCAGATTTCTTGTGTGTGTGTGTGTGTGTGTGTGTGTGTGTGAGTGTGTGTGTGTGTACCTGGTCTGGGTATGACAGTGGTACTGGTTTCACAGAAGGAGTTTGGGTGAGTTCCTTCTGTTTCTTTCTTTATTCTTTCTTTTCTTTCATTTTTCTGTAGTTTAAGAAAGGACAGAGCATAGATCTTCTTTGAGTATCTGGTAGACTTCTGCTGTGAATCCACCTCACACTGCACTTTGTTTATTTTGAGCTGGGAATTCTTATTACTATTTCAACCTCATTTGTTGTAGGTCTACTTAACTTGCTGACTTCTTGGTTTAATTTTGGTGGTTTCACTAAATCTAGAAATCCACCCACTTCTTTTAGGTTTTTCAGTTTTAAAGGAGGACAGGTTTTTAAAGAACCCCCTTGTAATATTTTGAATTATGTAGGTGTCTACTGTAACTGACCCCTGTTAATTTAGATTTCCTCCTTATTTCTTTTGGCTAGTTGAGCCGAATCTTGTTTAGTTTTCTAAAGAGAACTCTTAGATTCATTGATTCTTTGTACTGTTTTCTTTGTTTCCATTTCACTGGCTTCTGATTTGAATTTTATCATTTCTTTCCATCAGCTGGGTTTGGTATGTTCTCTATTTTCCGAACTTTTTGAGTTACATCAATAAGCCTTTTATTTGTGTTACGATTTTTTTGATGTAATCACTTAGGGTTATATATTTCCCTTATAGAACTGCTTTCAATGTGTTCTATAGGTTAGTTCTAGAAACATCTTAATTTTCTTTTCTGGACTTCTTTGACCAGTTCATCATTCAGTAATGAGTTTTTTTAATCTCCATGAGTTTGTGTATTTTCCAGACAATTGTGTGCTGTTAATATTTAATTTTATTGTATTATGGTTAAATAGGATACAATAGTCTTTTCACTCCTTTTGAATTTGTAAAGATATATCTTATATCTCATAATACGTTCTTTTCTGGAAAATCTTTCCTATGCTACTGAGCAGAATATGAATTCTTTGGTGTTTGGATGGAGTATTGTGCAAATGTGTGTTAAGTCCATTTGATGTAACAGGTCAATTAATTCTGATGTTCCTCTGATTATTTTTTATCTAGATAACCTGTATATTGGAGAAAGTGAGGTACTGAAATTGCATACTGTTAAAGGATTGATGTCAATCCATTTCTTTAAATCCAGCAGCACATTTTATTTTTATGAAATTGGATGCCCCAATTTATATGCTTATATTTATTTTTTTTATTATTATTATTTTCTTTATTTACATTTCAAATGCTATCCCGAAAGATTCCCATACCCCTCCCCCCACCTCTGTTCCCCT
>NC_034597.1:49632682-49635277 GCF_900095145.1 Mus pahari | reverse complement strand
TCTCTCTCTCTCTCTCTCTCTCTCTCTCTCTCTCTATATATATATATATATATATATATATATATATATATATATATATATATATATATATATATACCTCCAAAGGCTCTCTGTATTGTGGAAAGTTTTCTTTCCCTTTCAATGATGGCAATTATCTTTGCTGATTATAATATTTCAGATTGGTCTTCAGTGTCTCATAGTCTTTCAGGACTTGGAACTGTTGTTCTAGGCTCCACTAGCCTCATAGTTTCCACTGAGAAATCACCTATTATTCTGATGCGTTTTCCTTTATATATGTGACACCTTTTTTCTCTGTTGCAACTTTCTATACATTTTCTTCATTATGTACTGCAGAAGGCAATTAGCATGACTGTCATTAAGTTGCACAAACTATTTCAAACTATAGCCATTCCAAATCAAGTGCATAACTAGAAAATACTTTTTCTTACTTGAAACATTTGCTTTGTGGGAGAGTCGGTGAATAGAGAGTATGCTAGTGTGATTAATCAAAATTCCCCTCTGAAATGCTGGCAGAATGTTTAAATTTTACAAAACTATTGTTTATGTTTGATAAAAATTCCATTATTTTGAACAATCTAAAACCTGATCATTCATAGCTACAAAAACTATAATTTGCCATTAGATTTTTATGCTTATTGTTATGCTTTCAAGTTATAACCTACTGTATTTTGTGAATATGTTGATGAGGCTTTTAAGATACACACACATATTTATGTATAAGGATATGTGTGTGTATATGTGTGTATATTTCCATACATATGGGGAGAAGAACTCAGTCAAGGCATGATTATAAGATTTACAGGCATCATATAAAATATTTATGATTTTTATATTTAAATACATAGTATACTTTATAACTAAAATCAGACTTAGCTAAAAGTTTTGTTTTTATTTAGTAAATATGAAATAAGATCTTTGTTCAATTACTGTTTTCGATTCTTCTTATAAAATGAGAATTTATTTAAACTTTCTCTATATTCTCCTTTTAAAGAAACTTTTAAAATTTATTCTCTCTTAGATCTACATCAGGAATTGTTCTCCCCAAGTCCTGTTAGTAACAAAAGCTAAACAAATGTAGTTTACCTCATGAAGGGTTAGTAAACATCACACAGTTTAAGAATGTGTGCTTTTATACTTTCTTTACTAAAATTGTAGTGAAAATACTAAATATTACAACTGAATGCCCCTGTCTTTTTGGTGATTTTACTCAGCACTGGAAGTTCTAGAAATTTGTGAGTAAGCTTGACAGAGATGCTCTGCTGTCCTTTATGAATTTCCCACCTCACGTTGAGAGGCAAACTTACTTGGCTGCTCACTGGGAGAGGAACCAGAACAGCTTCAGAATAATTAAGTCATCATTTGAATGTTCTGAACTCTGTGCCTTCTAGTTTGGGCTATTTTAAGAAATGTTTTATAATGGCTATTGTCTACTTTGTAAATGTACCAAAATGTATTAGTCATGATTATGGAGTTTTTCTCCATAGTGATCATTTTTTTAAAGTTTCTCTCTTGTAACGGAAACATTCTTAAGTAGTGGAGTTTTCACAGCACATATAACTAATTAGAGTGTAACACAATGCCTCCCTCCATTCTCCATCGTTTTTAAATTACACTACTGCTTCTCCACAGTTCCCTGGAAGTCCCAGAGTGCATCCACACTAGCCCATTTAAGATCCTGATGTCTTTTCCAGATTCCTACTTGTTACTCTCCGATCCGTAGCAACAAACTAGGAAAATTAGTATCTGAGTCATTTCTACCAAGGCTGAGAGTCTAAACATGTCTCAGTATTCCTCTTTGTGGAGAGAAGAACAGAACTAATGTAGAGGTCCCTGCACAATGAAGCACGCATCCAAACAAAAGCTCTGGAGTAACTGAGCCCAATGCTGAGACTCTGCACCTAAGCTAGCACTTTCAGCAACAAGGTGAGCACCTGATGGAGATGGATGCTAATACATTCAACCGCATCTTGACACTTTGCCTTGTATCTATCATCCTCTTTCTCTAGATACTGTGGAGGAATCACAAGGACAACAGCTACAGTGTGACTGACTGGTATCAGACTGGGTATCCTCAGAATGAGAGTTATGGATTTTACTCACTGCTCTGACAACTTAGGATCTAGGAGGAAGGCATGACCCACTGGCTAAAGTGACTTCTCCTACTGCTTAAATCAGAAACCATTCTTTCCCTTTCATTTCTTCACTGGGTCCAGGCATTGAAGGCAATCTCTGTCAGGCCATTACTTGACAATGGAGATAACACAAAAGCACTCCTAAGGATGTTCATGAAAAGAAGTATGGACTCTCCAAAAGCAGCTCAGGGATGTCACTAAACAAAGAGATAATTATAGCCTTCATCAAGAAACAAGAGAATCATCCAGGAGGGGGAGACTCTTCTCAGAATTACCTCATACTGAAAATAGCCAGTTCTCAACAACAACAACAAAATTATGAAACATATAGAAGCAAAAAATTGCCGGGCATGGTGGCGCACGCCTTTAATCCCAGCACTCGGGAGGCAGAGGCAGGCGGATTTCTGAGTTCAAGGCCAGCCTGGTCTACAGAGTGAGTTCC
>NC_034597.1:49619930-49632622 GCF_900095145.1 Mus pahari | reverse complement strand
AAAAAAAAAAAAAAAAAAAAGCAAAAAACTATGGCCCATTAACAAGAAAGGGAGAAACGAACAGAAACCTAGACAAATACCTTGCTTGCTATCTCAAAGATACTCAGAAAAATGAAAGGAGCCAGAAACAAAAGAGAAAATCAGGAAAACATGATAAATGGTAGAAGTTATCCTAAAGACCCACAAGGAAATTCTGGAGCTAAAAGTAAAAAAAGATTAAAACGTAAAATTTTTTTCTAAGGAGGGTTCAATAGCATATTCAAATATTCAGAAGAACATAGAAGAGAGAATCAATGAATTTTTTTAAAGTTTAATTAAAATCACCCAAGCTGAAGAACAGAAAGAAAAAGATGAAAAACAAACAAATAAAGAAAAACAGCCTTAAGATCCCTGTGACACACTGTTCTAACCAGCACACACATCTAAAACTGAAATCTTAGAAACTGACAAGCAAGACTTCTATATCTAGATAATGCTTCTTTAAAAATAACCCATAAATTAAGACATTCCAAGGTGAATAGAAGCTGAGGGTTCCTGTCACAGGTAGACATTCTTATAAGAAATTCTGACAGAGTTAGTCTCTCAGTCTAAATTTAATCACATTAGATTGTAACTCAAAGCCATATGATGAATACACATCACTGGTAAAGACAACTTTATAAGTATACTGGTTACTTCTCTTATTGCTGTGAATTCCAAAATGTCCAAAAAAGAAGCAACTCAAGAAATGAGGTTGCTTCTAATTTGATTTTGTTTTCTATGTGACTTAGAAGGCAAATACATAAAATAATATTTATAAATGTATGTTCTTGGGCATACAACAAATACAGAGATGTAATTAATAATCATAACAACATGAGAAAGATTGGTTTTGGCAAGAGTAGAGTTAGTGTATATTAGTGATGTAATTTTGTATCAAGCCCAATTAGTTTTACACTTGAAATGCTAATCCTCCTGGTGAACACCAATAAAGTAGCTTTAGAATTATGCAATAAATAAAATGAAAGTGGAATCAACATGACATAGAAGAAGAAAATCAGTGAGATCAATATACAAGAGAAGGAATACTAGAGGAATAGAAAGAATGACAAAAAGGGAGAAGACACAGAGAGCAGAAGCAGCAGATAGCAGAAGACAGCTCTGCCTTAGGGTCTAAACATGCCAATTAGAAGAGGTAATCAGCAGAATGGATAATAGTGGCGATCTGACCTTGTACTGCTTACATGAGACTTGTTTTAATACCCTAAATACAAATAAGTTGTAAGTGACAAGTAAGAAAATTAAATTCTGTATAAATAGTACAGGAGATTGAAGGGGGCTGTGCCAATGTCAGAACTGAAAAGAAAACTTGTTAAAAGAACAAATGATGGAAATACTATACTGATGAAGTAATTTTCCACCAATAAAATATAGAAATGACAACGCATTCACTAGACAGCAGAGACCCAATGTATGTGAAATAAACATTGACAGAATTGAGAAGAGAAGCCAACAGTCCTGCAATGAGAAATGAAGGCTATAAAATGTCACTCTTCATATCGTATAGAATATATAGATAGGAGAGTAATAAGGAAATAGAGAAATTCGCAATATTATAAACATAGACTGAATATTTACACCAAACACCCCCCGAAAACAATCTATACTGTTCTCAAGTTCACATGAAGTAGCCTCCAAGATACACATATGTCTGGCCATCAAAGAATACCTGGTAAATCAAAGTCAAGAAAACATCTATCCAGCCAGAGTGGAATGTAACTAGAAGTCAATAGCTGAAGGAAAACTGGAATATATGTAATATATTAAGTATATGCCATATAAATGACATGAACTTAAACACATGATAGGTCAAAGAAAAGAAAATTACTTAGAAAAACACAGTGTAAAATTAAAAGAAAAACTCAATATATAAAAACGTTGGAATACGGAATATATCTCCATGAATGTCTACATTACAGAAGAGAAAAGATCTTAACAACTTTATCCTTCAAGGAAGTAGAAAAAGAGGAAGGAAAAAACCAAAGCTTGCAGAGGGAGGGAACACAGAACAGAGATAGAAGAAATAGCGACTAGGAAAGGCATAAAGTCAACAAGACTATACATCTGTTCTTTAAAAGCATCAGAACCATTAAAAACCACCTTTATCCAGATCAACTGTATTTTGTCAACTTGACACACACATAGGCATCAGTGCTGACTACCAAAGGAGACAGAAAGCCTGAAAACCCATCACATCACAGATCAGATCAGTTATCAGAAACTCCCAATAAAGAAAGCCCAGTACAGTAAGTTTTCACTTGTTAGCTCACAATCCTTACAAAGGTTAGAAAATGTTTTCCAAAACCAATACTACACTGGATCCAAAGCCAACAAAAGTACTGTGAGAAAGTTCAAGGCCACGATCCAGTGCGTACAGAGATGCAAAACATACAAGTACCAGCAAGACAGTAACTGTGGTGTCTATACCAGGATCAAATAGCACATATTCCAGGAAGTCAAGTATAAGTCAGTGAGAAATACTTCCTTAGCAGAGTGAACGGGGGGGGGGGGGAAACCATGGTTATCCAAGCAAAGTAAAAAAAAAAAGGTAATTTTATAATATTCAAGACTATTTTTATAACAAATCTCAAAATTGAAAGGAAAGATGATTTTCTTTAAATAAATGAAATAAAGTTGAGATGGAGCTTTGGCAAGTGTTAGAGAAAGGGGAAGGGGTCAGGATATAATTGTATTTTAAATTTTTAAAAAATCAAAGATTTTATTTTTTTTTAGTGAAATGGAAAAGTAACTTTTGTTTCCTTGTTTATCGTCGTCTCTGGAGCTTACTGCCTCCATCCGCCAACCTAGGCCTAGTCCTGGGAGCTCCCAACCTCCATACAGTCTAATCTAGGTCTAGAATGTTTTCAGCCTCTGGGACTTGTTGCTGAATAAGCTTACTCTGTCTTGTTCTTTCTGAAATCTGGCTGGCCAGCTCAATTCCACTCTTCTGGCTCAAACTCCTCTCCAAGCTAACTGATTCAATCTGGCTTCTCTCTTGGCCTCTAACTGAATTGCTTGGCATGGCCTCAGACTAACTCTGGCAATCTGTTTTAATCCTCTGGTTCCTTCTCATTCTCTGGCTGTTCTGTTTTCACCTGTTTCTGTTCGTTCTTTATCTACAATCTGCCTCTGTACAACTGTCCTGGTAAAACTGCCTCCTCTGCTCTCTCTCTACACTGCTCTCTCTTAAGTAGCCTCTCTTTTCTTTCTTCTTTTGTTTTTGTTTTTCGAGACAGGGTTTCTCTGTATAGCCCTGGCTGTCCTGGAACTCACTTTGTAGACCAGGCTGGCCTCGAACTCAGAAATCTGCCTGCCTCTGCCTCCCAAGTGCTGGGATTAAAGGCGCGTGCCACCACTGCCCAGCTCTCTCTTTTCTTTCTGTTCTCATAGAGTTGGGCTTATCCTCTCCTGTCAAATCTTTCTCTGATTTGTCACTTTTGTCTGCCACTCAATTAGACATCACTTTTAAACATGGGTGCTTCCTTCTACAAACTCACTTTACCTTCATTGTTTGAGGATAAAGGTATATACTAAGGGCATGTCTATATTCTAACCAGAGAGATTAAAGGTGTGTACTGAGGCTGAGCCACATCACAACTAGAAACCGAGTTTTCTAGTAAACAACACAATCTCAGTGTTCACACTGTGATCAAATATCCTGCAACAGGGATTAAAGGTATGTACTGAGGCTGAGCCACATCACAACTAGAAACCGAGTTTTCTAGTAAACAGCACAATCTCAGTGTTCACACTGTGATCAAATATCCTGCATCAGAGAAAACCACAGCTCACTTCATCTTCAATGGGAAAAGTGAAAACTATCCCAGTACATAACAAAGCATCGGCAGGGGATCTACCTTCACCATTGAGTGTAATGGTACAGAAAGTCTAGAGTAAAATATTCAAGAATGCAAATCAAGGCCACAGGAATGCACCACCCTAGCCCTACACAGGTAAGTTTAGTTCGTTATGTAACAAATTACCAAGCGTGTTTAGAAGGAAGAACCCCAGAGTGTTGCTAGTAGAAGGATAAAATTGCACAATGGTAGAATTAACAAATGATTCAGGAACTCTAGCCTAAGCATTTCTCCTAGTGGAAATAAAAGTCTAATGTTGAGACATAAACTTATACACAAGGATTTCTAGACATATTATTAAATATGATATTTAATCATATTAAATCTAAAGATTTAAAACAACACATATGCCTATCAAAGGATTAATTATAAGGAAACTGTGATTTATATAATATTATATAATGAATAAAATATAGACATGCATTTTCTTTGGATACCACTGAAAAACATAATAAGTAAAGAAGAGTTAAAAAGTTTCACTGAATAGTATATTATACAATGAGTATAGTTAGGGTTCTCCAAAGAAACTCAATCAATAAGATGTATGGAAAGATAATAATGATGATAGATTTAGATGATAGAAAAATAAATAGATAGATAGATAGATAGATAGATAGGTAGATAGATGGCAGACAGATAGATGATAGCTGATAGATATCGATTATTATAAAAGCAGAGAGGGGAAAGTGATTCATAAATCAGTAGAATTGTTGTAAGTTGACTCCCATGTTTGGGGAAAGGAATAATGAGTTGGTGTGGATGACTTATCTTCAGTGATGAGAAAGTTCTGAATTAGTCAAAGCTTGTGATAGCACAACATTGTGAACATGCTAAATGCCAGTGGGCTGCGGACTAAATACTACTAAACCCTATACCTTGAAATGATGGATTTTGTGTTCCAAGAATTCCATCTCAAAACTATTTTAAACAGTAAGGTCATGAAATTATCAGAAAGAGTTTAGTAATAGTCCTTAAGTGAGTCTAGAGGATGAAATACATGTGTTAGTATAAGCGAGCATGTATGTATACCAACATTGCATGTTACTGTCTGTACGTAAGCATGTGACCATGATTATGCTGTGAGGGGCTGGAGGGAGCCAGCACAGGGATTCCTCGCTCTCCTACGAGCACACCAACCTCCTAGGGGAAAAATAGAATTCTCTCTCTCTCTCTCTCTCTCTCTCTCTCTCTCTCTCTCTCTCTCTCTCACACACACACACACACACAAGTAGAAAAGAGACATAGTAACCCAGGGAGCAGATAAGTCAGCTCACAGAATGTCCAGTTCTTGCTTGAACAGAGTGACTTTCTTTCCATGCAGGGAAACAGCAGGAGCAGTTGTGTATGCATACTGTGTTGATGTGTGTTGTAAATGTGTATGTTGAAAACAGCCACATGAAGTGTAGTGTAGCTGAGACAATGAGCCCATGAGTCTGGCCTCTTCCAGATGGGTCACTCCTGAGGCTGAGACAAGTGTTTTGTCAAGGACAGTTATTGTGACTCAGAGAAGAAGATCTGCATGCCATTTTATGGAAAATGAGGGCACAGGCTAAAAACTGGAGAAACATAGCTTTTGCTCTTAAACCTCAGTTTATTTGGCTTCATTTTTCCCAAATGTAAGCTATATATAAAATTATCTATCTATCTATCTATCTATCTATCTATCTATCTATCTATCTATCTATCTATCTATCTATGTATCATCTATCATCTAATTATCATCTATCAATCACTTATTTATCTATCACCTATCACATATCTATCATCTATCTATCCATCTATCAATCATTTATCATCTATATTTCTATCTATCACCTATTTATCTATCATCTACCACATATCTATCATCTATCCATCTATCTATAGCTATCTATCATCTATCTATCCATCGATCTCGCCCTCCTACTCTCAGTCTCTCATACACACTCTATCATCACTAACAGTCAAAATAACCTCACCTGCTCCTAAGATGGTTAGAATTTCACATGAGTTGCTGAAAAATAAATTAATCAATGGGTGCTTTTAGGTGATTCCTGGAGTATTCACAGGCTTGACCCCATTCTAATGATTAGCACATTGTAAATCCCAGGACTAGAGCTGTGCAGATTTAAGCTGGGATCTGAGACCTCACCCAAAGATTCCAAGGTCACTGTTTAGTCTATCTAGCTGAAGTGTTTTGGCAAAGAACAAAGACTAACCATTGTTCCTGCCTCGAGTTAAACCAAATGGGACTAACCATTACCTGGACAAGAACATCTTCTTAGGAAACTTTGTGTCTCAGAAACTTGAGCAATAGCTCCCAAAGTCTACTTAGAAATGTAGCTCAAAGGTCCGTCCCTTGGCAGGTGCTTCCCCTGCAATGGTCTCTTTGGCCACTGACTTCTCTTAGCCTCAGATTGCTCCACTCCACCCTGTTTTAAAAAAACAAAAACAAAACAAAATACCTATCACCTAACCTGTGTGCTTCTCTGAATTCTTTCAACAGAGATTCCCGAGGGCCAGGAGCTGAGGGACCAGAGCAAGAGCCTGGTGATGACATGGCACACTGATACTTTCTCTTTGTTCCCTTTTGCAAGAGGGCAGTAAGACTGAGACTATGGGTATCTCACTTCTTTGCAATGTGATCTCTACCAACTCTGTTCTTGGACCCAGAGTAAGATGGGAACAAATCGGCAGTGTTTGTATGATCAAATGAACGTTCGAATCCTTTTAGCAGAAACAAGCCTGCTATGACTTGGATTTCTGCTTCTTTAAGAGTCTTTTAGTGTTTTTTTACATTTTCCTATTTAAATGGAGAAGAAACATTGTATATATTTTTCATTCATGTATACAACGTGCTTTTTCTTTCTTTTTCTTCCTTTTACAGCACAATGTCATGAAGCATCATGCTCACAAGGTCTGGAGGGAGGTTTGCAGTGGGATTGAATTAGGGCTTCAGCTCATTTCTGCATTCTATATTTTACACTTATATTTTTATTTTTATATGAGAGTCTGTCATGTGTGTACATTGTCCATGGAAGGCAGAAGAGGGTTAGACCTCTTAAAGCTGCTGCTACAGGCAACTGTGAGCCACTAGGTGTGTAAGATCAGCAAGGTTTCCTAACACAGCTTTGCTCTCAAACCTTTACTTTGCATGTGAACATCTTCAAAGGTCAAGTTTCATTATAGCTAAAGAAGTGTCTCTGTAGAGTAAAGACCTTGAAACTCAATGGCAACCATTGCTTCTGTGATGTTATTGTGCTCAACAACTTACAAGTTACATTGTTGTTGCTACTGTTTAAAACCAGAGAGCTCAGTTTCTGGTCATTAGGTGTTACTAAGCATCCCATGGCTATGGCTTTAGTATGGTAGGCCTGTTTCTCCCAGGCCTGCATAACCACCGTCATGGAACAGTGTTGTGCTCCCCTGTTACACAAGGATGGAAGAACAATATATGTCTTTGCACTTTTAATAGGGTAATTGACATTCGGCAGAAGAGAGAGGGTCATAGGTCAGTCAAGTGGGGTTATAGCTCCTGCCTCCACCTGCATGTGACAGTGAAAGAGTCTGTAGAATATAGGGGGTAGAAGGATAACTGAAGATTATAGGTGGAACTCCATAGTCCAGCTTCTACAACATCATCCATAATGGGGTGGGCTTTCTAGTGAGAGAGCTATTTTTTGAGTTATATATGCTCCTGGAAGCCCTTGCCCATGCTTCTAAAATAAAATCAATAAACTCATTGGCTCATCAAATTGGAATTTCATAGAATCATTTCTCTACTCTGTTACTGGTGCATTTTTCTGGGGGTGAATAGACATTTGTTCATGTCTCCCTCAAAAAAGTTACAAAATAACTAATTATTTTGACCAATGTCCCTCTTTGCTACCAACTCAGCAATGTTTTCAAATATAATCACCTGCCATGTGGGTTACAGGTGACACTGCTGGCCTGCATTATAGATTTCCCAGAATCTATTCTATCTTTAAGTGCCTTCAGTGTGAACCTAACCAGGAACTGTTAGACTGAATGACATCATTACACACATAGATTGACTCCACTTGCCTACTCTTGGAGCTTAAAGACTCTTTAAGGTTAACATTAGCCAACGGATAATCACAAGGTGCTGTAAGCTCCAGAACTGAGAGATATGTTCATCAAGAGAGAATTCCCTGTCTCCTTTTATAACCATGTCAGCACTCACTGACAGGAAATATATTTTTCCACATTTCTTCCTCTTTCTAATTTCTTTTTAAAAATTTATTAGATGTAATGAATCATCTGTCAATGAATTTCCATCTTTGGCCCTTTTGATTTGAATAATCAGGTCATACATGGCTGGTTCTATTATCCCCGGTCATTCAAGAAAAACAAACAAACAAACAAAAAACAAAAAACAAAACAACAACAACAAAAAAACCCAGGTATAAATTAACATTTTAGAATTTTGTTGTTGCATTTTTCAATAATGGGTCTTTCTTTAATTCTTATTCATTCCCTCTTCCTAGTTTCTTTGTTTAAATTTTGTGGGTTTTTTTTTTTGGTGTGTGTGTGCATTTCTACTTCCTTAAAGTTTTTCCTACTTTTTCTTTATTCTAGTTATTCTATGACAACACAGCAATTGAAGCTATGAAAGAGGGCTAGTGAGAAATCTCAGTTAATGAGCTGCTTGCTTTACCTAACTGGATTCCCCAGAACCCATCCCCCCCCCCCACACACACACACAAATTTCAAGTGCCATCACAGATTTGTAGACAGGAGACACAGACACAGGCATATCTCCAGAGCTGACTGGCTGGGCACCCTGAGCTCCAGGTCTCAGGGAGAGCTGTGTTGTCAGAAACCTGCGTGGATATTGCCACCTGAGGAGTAACAGCCCAAGTAGTACCTGGGCCTACACACATGCTCAGATACACACACACACACACACACACACACACACACACACACACACACTATAAAGTACAGCTGAGCTCAGTGTGTCCTGTAACAGTATCACATTCACTGTGACATTTCACCCCATGGTTTTCTAGAGTTGCTTTTTTTCCTCCTTTATTCTCTCTTCCTCTCAAAAATTATTGCAGAGTGTTATAACGGGACTGACTCTGAGGCACCAAATCCTGAATAATGACACAGAGGCCGTTATATGGTCAATCTCCCACCTCAGACTCCTTCCCAGAGTTCCTAACTCTCCTGGAAGTCCCACCTATTTTCCCTTGCCTTGCTATAGGCCACTCCGCTCTTATTAAACCAATCAGAAGGTGATGGAGAAGTCCAACTAACCGTGAACTGAAACATCTGAATTCATGGAAGAAATATCAACGATCCCTTCTTCAAGTTGATTTTCTTAGTTGTGTCAAGTGACAGAAAGCTGACACATTGACTTTGTTACTCAGTTTCTCCAAGACTAGTGTATGCTGTTTGTCAGATCCATCCAAATTAAAAAAGCCATCAGTGAGGGAAGGTACCCTTTATAAATTCACATCTATTTCATGCAGCCCTTCGCAGTTATCATCTTATGTGTTAACCAGTGTGTGTGTGTGTGAGTAATAAAGGCCCGGAAATGTGACTGCTTCTTTTTACCATTAACACAAGCTCTAATTTTGTTCTCACTAATTTTAAACCTGAAATGCAAAACTGCCATTTTAGTGTATTATAGGAGCAGCTGATGTCACGAGATTAATTTGTCACCTTTCCTGCTTTCTAACTTTTGGGGTATTTTTTAGATATTTTATGAACTTCATTTGTTTAATATTGTCCTGGTTTTATATTCTGCTCACAACCTTATTTCCCAACTCTGTAGTGGTGAGCCTTAATAGGCCTGTCTAGCAATGAGATGATAATTTTCCCCACAGAAGATGTAATTTTGCAGAGGATGTAAATGAATTCAATATTCATTTCTCTAAAAAGCAATTCAATTTCCACTCTTTCAAAAGGATTCATGGATAGGGCTCCCATCTTTGCCAGCATCTGTTATTGAGAAGATTGTCTTTCTTCCAGTGTATGTTTTTAAGAACTTTTGTCAAAAATCAGGCGGCAGTGGGATACATTGTGTGGGTTTATTCTGGACCCTCGATTCTACTCTATTGGTGTACATTTGGTGCCAGAATCAGACTTTTGATACTATGGGTCTGCAGCATGATTTGAGAAGAGGTTCTTCTGTTTAGTCTGCCTTTGGCTGTTCATCGTCGTGTTACCACGTGCATTTAAAAACTGGTCTTTTCTAGTTCTGTAAATAATGTCACTGGTATTTCAGTGGAGACATAGTTGAATTCCCAGATGCTTTCAGCAATGTTTCCCTTTTTGCATGATATCAATTATGCTAGCCCAAGATCAGGGAAGACTTTCTATGAGTGTGTGTATGTGTGTGTGTGTGTGTGTGTGTGTGTGTGTGTTTTCAATTTCTTCATTGTCTTACATTTTTTACTATGGAAGTCTTTCATCTCTTTGTTTATGTTTATGTCAAAGTATCATGTCACTTTTGAAACTGTTGTGGATGGAAATAATTCTGTCACTTCAGAATCCATAGGACTTTTGAACCTGTCATGAAGATATTTGCATATTCATATTTATTATAGAATTATCCCTAGCAGCAAAGAAATAGAAGCAGCCTAGTGATCATCACCTGACAGACTGGTAATGCAAGTGTGGCGAGGTGGTGTGAGTACACAATGGAACTTTATGCAGCTTTAAAAAAAAATGAGATCTCCCCCTTGCCATAAAAAGAATGGGACTAGATGTCACCATGGTAAGAGAAATAAGCCAGATACATACAGACAAATATGTTTCCCTCAGATTCAGATCTTGGATTTTATGCATATGTTATATACAGTACATATATGCTTATATGCATGCATATGGGGGTCATGAAACCAGAAATGGGGACATGAGAGGGCAGAGAACTCCGGGGCAATCGAATGCCTGGGACACTACAGAGGAAGCCAGAGCTGTAGAGGGAGGGAGATGACAGCAAGGGCTGCAAGATGCTGTAAGGGCAACAGCAAGAGGGTGGAGGAAGGCCAACAGGACAAATGGGAATGGCACAAGGAAACCCAATTGCCTGGTGGAAACACTAGCTAGAAATGTTTTTAGATGTGAATTAATTATGAGGAAAACTGTGAAATTTCAACTTAGCTTTATGCACAAATAAACATGGATCATAAAAATGACATGTTTGTGAAGTATACACCAGAGGAATGACTTCCCTCTGCACCAAACCCCATCTCTGTGGGCCTCACAGACAGACAGGCATTGGCCAAGCCTAGAAGTTGAGCTGGATTTCAGAAAGTGATCATATCTCAGGCCACACTGATGTGCAAGGAGTGTCCCTGGAGATGGATAAGCTGCAGTTGTTGATTTCCTTCTCGTCCTGTTTTCACTTTCACTGGAGAGTCCAGCCGGAGTTCTATTTTGCTTCATTTCATTAGAGAGAGGGAGCTGGAATCATTAAGTTTGGTAATTACGCAATTTCTGTTGAAATTCATCACTAAAGTGATACTCATACTCATTGTGATTACTCTGAAAGGAGAGAGGCTGGGTGTTTACACTAGAGTAAGGGGTTCCTGTCTGTTGATCATCTCCTGCCTGCCGATCACGTCTTGGAGAACAGGGTAAAGGCACTCTTGAGAAGTAGAAACAAGCATGAAGGAGAAAAGACAGCAAATACAACACAGCCAACTCTCCAAGAGCAACAAGAATGTGGTTTCTCAATCCTTCTGAAAAAACAAAAAGAACCAGCTTTAATCCACCCATTTCTGCTGTCACAATCTAGATAAAAGGACTGCAGTCAGTGGCTGGGCTCTTGGGCTGCTTTTGGTTCTGACAAGTTTATCCTTCTCAACAGGCTGGCTTCCCCCTCCCCCACTGCCCTACCTCATATGCCCTGGAGCTATGGAGTCTCCTGGCTTATCTGCTGAGGGAGAAACTGTTCTCAGTTTAAAAGAAAAGATTTGTGTTGATACTTTTTAAGAATTTTATACATATCATATAATGATATATAATCATATTCATTCCTCCAATTTCAAACTTGTGTCCTCTTCTATAATAAATATATATACATATACTACACACACACACACACACACACACACACACACACACACATACACGTATTTATTCAGTTAGTGTCACCCTCATATAGAAGAATAGGGTGGGCAGACTGTCAGGGCTCATCATTGTCTAAGAGAACTCACTGTCTCTCAGCAGCCATTGACAGCCTTTTGCTCTTCAACTATGGATGGGGTCCTATGAGCCCTTCCTCTTGTCCATGCTGGGATGTCAACTGGTGAGGTCTGGTACAGGAAACCTCACCGTAGAGATTCGTGGAAGGAACATCCTTGCAGTTTCCTGAAGACACTTGCTTCACAGCAGTCGTCTCTGTCTGCTGGCTCTCACAATTCTGTCTTCTTTTGGGCCTCAGGTATAGGGGCCATACTATAGGAATATCTTCCATTTGTGCACAGTTACATATTCTCCATACTTTGATCATCTATGGTTCTCTGCACAGCCTCTGTCCAATTTGAAAGATGCTGCTTTGATAAGAGCCAGAGCTATACAAATCTGTGGGATAAAGTTGACTGTGTAGAGGGCCAGTGAGTCCTATATAAAAGTAGTAGTGCTCGGTTCTGTTTGGGGACTGTGACGGCTAGCCTTTTTTTCTTTCTTTTTTTTTTTTTTCTTTATTTATTTTCTTTTTATTTTTTATTTTATTTTTTCATTTATTTTTATTTTTTATTTTTTATTTTATTATTTTCTTTATTTACATTTCAAATGCTATCCCAAAAGCTCCCTATACCCTCCCCCCCACACACACCCCTG
>NC_034597.1:49612891-49619830 GCF_900095145.1 Mus pahari | reverse complement strand
TGATTAGGCCATCTTCTGCTACATATGCAGCTAGAGACACAAGCTCAGGGGGTACTGGTTAGTTCATATTGTTGTTGCACCTACAGGGTTGCAGCCCACTACAACACCTTGGGTACTTTCTCTAGCTCCTCCATTGGGGACCCTGTGCTCCATCCTATAGCTGATTGTGAGCATCTACTTCTGTGTTTGCCAGGCACTGGCATAGCCTCACAAGAGGCTGCTGTATCAGGGTCCCTTCAGCAGAATCTTGCTGGCATGTGCATTAGTATCTGTGTTTGGTGGCTGATGATGGGATGGATCCCCAGATGGGGTAGTCTCTGGAAAGTGTGATGACTAGTCTTGATTGTTAACTTAACTCTATGTAGAATAGTCTGCCATGCAGGAATGCAGGAATGGAGAGCGTTCTTGTAAGATTTTGGCTTGGTTTGAAGTGGGTGAATGCATTTCTCATTTAGACCTTTGAGGTAGGAAGAAGACACTATCTTCGATCTGGACCTTGAGGCATGAGGACCCCCTTTAATCTGAGCCACACTTTCTGCTGGAAGCCTGTTTAAGGACATGGAAGAGGGAGGCTTTTGTTTTGGCCCTACTTGCTCTCCCCTTGCTAGCAAGTCCTTCCTTTACTGGCGTTCTTCCTGGGGATTCCAACATCTACTGAAGACCAGCTGAAACATTCAGCCTCATATGAATTGAGCATCTTCCTGATTCTTGAACCTTCTGTTCATAGCCACCAGCTAGGTGAATTAGTTCCATTACAGTCTGTAAGTCATTCTAATAAATTCTTTATATGTATGTGGAAATATATATATAGTCACTAGGTCCTGGTGAGGTTATTATTTGGGTCAATTGTACATCCAAAAGAAGGGTAAAGTACTTCGTGTTTACTACATTATTAGATGAAATTTTATAGCAAAGTGTGTATTGAAGTGAGTTTCTTTTTCTGAGCACTTATTTATGCTGTAAAACTGCCACAGCTGATGGTAGTCTTATTGCCACAGGACAAAGATCAGAACTTGTGATCACCTCAGGGGATTTGCTGAAATGTTGATTATAATCTGAGACATGAATAATGTTTGCAAAGAGAGACCCATTCATCCAGAATAAGTCGAGATGAATGAATAAATATCACTGACAGCAGCCAGTAGACTGTCTGAACATGTTTCACACCAACTTCATGCCACTTCCCCTCCTATGTTCACACACACATGCATACACACACACATACACACACACACACGCACACACACATCACATACACACACACATCTTATTAGAGAAACACATTTCAACACATGATTGAGATGAGCGTTGAATAATAATAATAATAATAATAATAATAATAATAAAACAAAAGCACTTCTTGTCTCAGAAAGGCTCTGGGCTAGAAATAAACTCTGTACCTCGCTCTACTGGACGAAGTTGTGTTACAGGAGGGATGACGGTGACAGAGCTGAATCTCTCCATCCCATCGATGCCACCCAGCCCTTCCTTACTGTTGAAAGTTCACATTCTTCTTACATCATTAGCCCTCTGGAGCTCACAGTACTCACAAATCACCCTGGAGAAATGATGTAAGGGATGGCAGACCATTGACTACTGTACCAAAGTGATTTCAATCCTGTGAGCCTATCAACAAATATTGAAAAATGACTTAAAACTGCTGGCCAGTCACCCCAGCCACTGAGTGCAGTGCTTTTATCTAGAGTGTGACAGCAGAAATAGGTGGATTCAAATTGGTTCTTTTTTTTCCCCAGAAAGATTGAGAAACCACATTCTTGTCACTCTTGGAGAGTTGGATATGTTGCTGTATTAAAGATTCCAATGTTTCCTCTGAGACTCAGTGCAAAGTCTTAGTTATGAGCCCCTGCACAAATCATAAGAGACTACACTGGCTAGTTTTATGTCAACTTGACACAAACTAGTCACTGGAGAATAGGAAGCCACAACTGATAAAAATGCCTCAATAAAATCAGGCTATAAGTAAGCTTATAGGACATTTTTTTTTTTAGTTAGTGACTGATGGGGGAGGGCCCAGCACATTGTGAGGGGATACCTCTGGGTTGGTGGTCCTGGCTTCTATAAGAAATCAGACTGAATGTATAGTACATCCAATTTAAGTTGATCCCTGACTAGCTTATAAATAAATGATAACTCAGACTAATTTTATTTGACTTTGACAATTGCTGGAGGAGTAACCACTAATCTACGTCTAACTCCTGGCCCGGCTGCCTTACCAGCAAAGAAACACAGATACTTGATGCTTCCCTTGGCCATGTACTTATGATCCAACTCCCCTCATGGCAGCTTCCCCTTCCCCTCTCATTCTTCCTCCTTCTCCTTCAGGTCACTCTAAACCCACCTACCTCTAATCCCTCCAGTAATTGGCTGTAGTCAATTTTATTTAACCAATAGTTTTAAATCAAGAAACAGGGTTTGCACAACATAAGCTTGTAAACACAAGAAATCACACCTAGGCCTAGACCTTTGAGTATAGAATTTAGCCTTACAATACACAACAGCAGACTGGACCCCAACGTGAGCAAGCCATGGGGAGCAAGCCAGTCAGCAGCACTTCGCCATGGCCTCTACAGCAGCTTCTGGCCGCAGATTCCTGTCCTACTTGAGTTCCCTGATTTCTTTCAGTGATGGACTGTGGGTACGGAAGCATAAGCTGAATAAACCCTTTCCTCCCCAAGTTGCTTTGGTCATGGTATTTCATCACATCATAACTACCCTAAGACAGACAGACAGACAGACAGACAGACAGACAGACACACACACACACACACACACACGCGCGCGCACACACACACACACTGACTCACAATATACATCCCCATTCCAAAAGTGAGGAATGGGAGAATGCCAAGGAAGTATCAGAGCAGAACAAGACTGGAACAGAGGCAGGCAGACACTGTGAATGGGAGTTCCTGGAAGGCAGCTGTGTCTGCAAAAGCTTATTGAATGATGCTTCGGTGGCTGCATGGTTTCAAATGTTGCAGGTGCAGAAACTAATTGCAATTTATCTTGAGCTGAATTTAGCCCTCTAAATAGCCATTTCTGCCCAGCATCCTATGACTAACAAAACCCTTAACAAAACCCTATCTTTTAACAACCAAGAGCCGAGAACCATCAGGTAGCCTTTGAGGCCTAGAAGAGATATCTCCACTTTGCTGTGTAACAACCTCTTCCACGATTCTACCAACGTATTTGAAAAGTATTTTGATTTCTGATTTTTTCAGTTTGTTTACTATAAAAAGAATCGTGAAGCTGATTCCATGCTGAAACATGGAATTCTGAGGAGACCTAAGTCTCTGTTTCCAGGCCGTGGTCGTTCAGATTCGGCTCCCGAATAAACGACCTTTTATCCCCTTTGAGATAAGAGTTGTATTTTGGTGCCCTTGGCAATTACATCCTGCAGATCCCAACCAGACACCTTCACCAGACGGGCAGTTTTATCCTTGTGGCCTTGCCAGCCTCAACCTTCATGGCTTCTCTCCTGGGCTGGCTCCATTTACTGGATGTGCTTTTAGTCAGCAGACATTCAATGATTCTGGCATCTCCAGCCCTCTAAGCTCTCACTCCTGGGGCCACTATTCTTTCTTTAGCTTCCCCTTCACAGGAACTTTCTCCAGACACTCCAACCCTGCCTCACACTGCCTGACCTCCCAGACCCTCCTCTGAAATCAGGTGGAAGCCTCCACGTCTCCAAATCTTCTACATTCTACATGCCTGATGAATTGGCATCACATGGATGAAGCTGTGTTGTGTCCCCTGCAGGGACTGACTTGAACCACAGTTGTGTGCAGAGATGACTGAGTACAGACATGGAATCATGGGAAATGACTTCCCAAGTTCCCTTGAGCAGGCTGCACACCCTGCTGCTTTCAAAAGAGTTTGGGCACCTGCAGGTCAAAGCCTGGGAAACTTGGCATTTGATGAACTTCTACAACAACCCCAGGCTTTGTTCCTTGCCAGATTTCAGATCCAAACCACAAGATCTTGGTTCCAATCCTCAGAATATCATTTGTGCAAATCTTCTACAATCATGAAAACTCCAAAACCCCAAACATATCTGGTCTGTTGAGTTTTAGTATGGATTTTCCACCCTGTATTGCATGTCGCTCATTGTCTCTCATCTAATGAGACACATTCAGAGTATGTATAAGACTAAATTGTCAATAAAAGGGCATATATCTCTAACATTATTCACCGTGTTTATAAGTCAATAACCTTCTGCAAAATACGAAGGGCAAGCAAAAGTTATCAGTTTCAGATTGACAAAACTCAAGCCAGTGTCTTGCAGTTTGAATATCATTTTATGAGCATTGTTGTTTGAGAATATATCTGATATTATTAATATAATTAAAATTTCCAAAGATATGTGGATAGAAGATTCATCAGTGGGTTATGATACACTTGTTAAAAGATTTCAATTAAGAAAAAGGAACATTGGCCCGGCAGTGGTGGTGCACACCTTTAATCCCAGCACTTGGGAGGCACAGGCAGGCAGATTTCTGAGTTCAAGGCCAGCCTGGTCTACAGAGTGAGTTTCAGGACAGCCAGGTCTACACAGAGAAACCCTGTCTCAAAAAAAAAAAGAAAAGAAAAGAAAAAAAGAAAGAAAGAAAGAAAGAAAGAAAGAAAGAAAGAAAGAAAGAAAGAAAAAAGAAAAAAAAAAGGAACATTGTTTTTAAGTGAAGGTGAGGGTAGAGGTGGAAAAGAGATCTAAATATAAACAGGAAAAAAGTTCCTATTGCCATATTTGAAGTAGAAATTAGCTTTGTCAAAGAGGATATCAATGAGTAGCCCACAATACTCTTAAGCCAGTGAGAAAAGAAAATTTCACCAGGGGAATTATGGCAGTTAGATTTGACCCTAATTGCAAAGGATTTGCTCCAGGAAGAACTGAAGAACATTCTGAATTTTGTTTTATTTGGTGGATTGCATGAATACAATCTCAGCATCTAATAAGAGGGGATCTGGTTTCAAAACAGTAAAAGAGATGGGATTGAGACCACTGAGTTCCATCTATGCCAGATCACTATGACAACAAGGACTTTATGCAATCTTGATAGGTATCACCGTCTTTATACATGGGAATAGTCAGTGCTCATGACAATTTATAATATTTTAAAAAGGGACAGGGAATTCTGGGAATCTGGTGAGTACACTACCTTCCATCTACAGTCTTTATTATGAATCTATTAATGTTGTTCAAAATGCAGGATGTTCTAGGACATCTTAAAATTGTTTCCAACTTGAATCTGGAGACATTGATTCGGCGCCCGTTTTGTAAGCAGAGCAGCTGAGGCTCACATGGGAACTAAATGATCATTCCGTGTGGACGGAACTGCCCTGTGAAGATCTGAAGTGGTGGTGTGCAGGGAAAACTGGAAGGGTAATATAAAATGGTCAAATCCCTACAGGCGGGGAAAAAGAGCACTTCAGGCAGGAGACGTCAGACTCCTGAGGACCTTGGAGAGAAATGAACCTATTTGTGTATTGAAAATTGTTCCACGTCACACAGAACACCGAATGAAATGGAAATATAAAATTCTGAAGCCAAAAAATCAGAATCAGGATCTAGACATGACAGCTGGTGTTAGAAGTTAAGAACACAGCCAGGAAACTGTTAAACCAGCATCCCCATGAGGTAACAACAGCCTCGTGTTGGTACATGCTCTATAAGGTGCTTTACTATTAATTTAGCATTCTCTGGAAAAGGGAGCCAAGAGCAGGGAGGACAGCACATCCAGTGTGCGCCTAACCCTCAGGGGGTCCTGGGTTCAATCCTCTGCACCACAAAACAAAACAACACACAACATCTGTTGTTTTCCCACTGAGAAACCAAATCAATTTTCTATCCCCTTAAAGTAGAGATGCCCCATGACTACCTTTGACCAAAGAAAGTGACATTGTACCAGTCGTGGGCCTCAAGTTTACGAAGATGTGGTGGCTTCTGCAGAATTCAGCTGCTGGGTAAGGAGCTTTGCTAGGCTCCCGGTGCCCTTTGGGAGGCTCTGCAGGAAACCAAGAAGAGCTTCTGGAAGAACTTCATGACACCTCCAAGTAGGCAGGGTTGGGTCAAAACGAAGTTAAAGGGAAAGAAGGGTTATTGCCACTGCTTAGTGCTATCCATGATGATCACAACCAAGACTAAGCTCAACCCCAGAAAGCGCATGATAGAATGAAAAAACTGACTCCCACACCACAGGCTGTACCCCAAGGTCCACATCTGAGCCATGGTAGATGTGCTCATATGCCTACACATACAACTAAAGAACTAAGTATCTTATAAAGGAGATGAAAAGGAAACAAATTCCATAGAAATCAAATGTACTGTTAAAGTGTCTGATCATTCCAGGATAGAAGAAACCTAAGCTGAGAAAAAGAGTCAGAAAGATAATATAATTATAAAATTAATTAATTTATTTTTATTATTTTAAATAAGACCATCCTTCAGTGAAAGTTACAATCAGCAACTCTGTGGACATGTGTGGAAAGATTATTGAATTTTGGAATACAACCAGTGAATGCATTCTTCAGTTTATGCCTACTTCACAGAAACAACCTGAAGAGGCAAGGCATGGGCTAGCTCCCCTTTGAACATGGGGCAGAAGCTTTAGTGATGTTTTTCTAAGCTTAACAAGAATAGAACTCTATTCTTCCCCCCCCCGCCCCCCATGGCAATTATTCTAGGGTAACAAGTGTTACCAATTATTTTCTTCTTCTTCATTTATTGATTTATGTATTTATTTATTTATTATTTTCTTTATTTACATTTCAAATGCTATCCCGAAAGCTCCCTATACCCTCCCCCCCCCGCCCCTGCTCACCTACCCATCCACTCCCACTACTTGGCCCTGGCCTTCCCCTGTGCTGGGTCATATAAAGTTTACAAGACCAAGGGGCCTCTCTTCCCAATGATGGCCGATT
>NC_034597.1:49595201-49612596 GCF_900095145.1 Mus pahari | reverse complement strand
ATGTATCTTGGGTATTCTAAGTTTCTGGGCTAATAGCCGCTTATCAGTGAGTGCATATCTAGTGATTTCTTTTGTGATTGGGTTACCTCACTAAGGATGATATCCTCCAGATCCATCCATTGGCCCAAGAATTTCATAAATTCACTGTTTTTAATAGCTGAGTATAGAACTCTATTCTTAAGTGGTCCCTAGTAAACTGAGTAAATCTAGGCCTTCGTGCATCCTAAATGCACACAATGCATAAGAAAGGGTAGCATCTTCTATATTACTTTTATAGAATTTCTTGTGTAAATAATATACTCCCCAGTCTGAAGCATCTTACCTTATATCATACTAAGAAACTGTTTAAAGTCTGACAAAATTCATCACACTATCTCAGATCTTATCTACTAGCTATGTAGAGTGATTCAAACTAAAATTAATTGAAGAGATAATAAACTTTAACCTAAAAATTAAAGGTCCACTTCATCTATCACCAGAGCCACATTCCATGCACTTAGTAGCAGCTGTGATTTAGGGACAGCAGGACAAAGGACAGAACATGTCCATCTTCACAGAGCAAGACAGAGGTAGCTCAGCAATGCTTTGGAAATGTCATCATCACACAAATGTTTTCTCTTGATGGGCTGTATTTGAATGCTGCCTCCAGGGATCTCTGTGTTAGTTTGTCTCCAAAGCCCCATGGTAAGGGTATTGAGAGTGAGATGCGAGAGAGGTGACTGGATCATATAGATAAAACCACTGGCTGAGTGGATTACTTATGGGATCTGTGAAAGTGGCTTGATACAACCTCAGATTCCTCTCACACACTCTGCAGTCCCATATGATGTGCTGTGCCAGTGTGGTGGTTTCAATAGGAAGGGCTCTCATGGGCTTATAGATTTGAATGCTTGGGGAGTGACAGGACTCAAGAGGGATTAGAAAGTGTGGCCTCATTGGAGGAAGTTTGTCACAAGGGGTAGACCCTGAGGTTCCAAATGCTTGATCTAGGCCCAGTGTCCTCTGCCTGCTGTGTGTGGATCCAGATATAGAACTCCCAGCTCTGATCCAGGACAATGTCTGCCTGCATGTTACCATGCTTCCCCACTATGCTGATAATGGACTAAACTTCTGAGTATAAAGCTCCAAGTAAGTGCTTTCCTTTATCAGAGCTGTGTGATCACAGTGTTTCTTCACAGCAATAGAACTCTGACTAAGACAAATAGCCAAAGGGTCCTTACCAAAACTGGACCTTATACTTTAGGCTTTCCAGAGCTGTAGGAAATATTTCCTTTATAAACTGACCATTCTATATTATTCAATTATAGTTACAGGGCTAAGAAAATATTATATTTAGTTCAGAATTTGTACAATTGAATTATATGTCAGAAACTATTAATATGAGTGGGAAAACTGATGCACATGATTCCCATGCCACATATCCCAGGTGTTACATTAGGGGCTTTGTGGGTCATTTAAAATTTCAATGCAAACACACAGCAATACATACAGAACTGGCTGAATTCTCAGCAGACTTACCTAGCTATGATTTTCAACATTAGATCATAGCACATTTCTTTCAACAGTGGATATCTAAGCAAAGTTGTACTGCAACCATTATGATTTTATTTAAAAGAAAAATAGCAAGGGCTATACAAGAGTCAAACCATCATAAATGAGGACTAGTGATAAATGTTATTCCAAGAAGCTATTCTGGACTCAATAGTGTACATGCCCTTTTAGTAACTATGGTAGTTTGAATAAGAATGGTCCCCAAAGCTCATACATTTGAATGCTTAGTCACCAGGAAGTGGCACTATTTGAAAGGATTAGAAGGATTAGGAGGTATGGCCCAGTTGGGGAAATATGTCATTGGGAATGGACTTTGTTATTTTGATTGAGTTTTCAAAAACCCATCTCAGACTCCAACTCTCTCTCTCTCTCTCTCTCTCTCTCTCTCTCTCTCTCTCTCTCTCTCTCTCTCTCTCTTTCCCCATCTCTCTTCTCTCTACCCTCCCCCTTTCCCTCTTGGCCTATAGAACATGCATTCATTCTGTTATTCTTACTAACATGATGATAATGAACTAAACCTCTGAAACTGTAAGCAAGCCCCAATTAAATTCTTTCTTTATAAGAGAAAGCTGTGGTCATGGTGTCTCTTCACAGCAATAAAATATATAGTAACCATCTAGAACATTTTTGGATCAAACAATTAATAAGCAAAACTGATGGGAATTTCTTCTGTTTGAATGGCTAGTCATTAAACTTTTTCTAAAATATTAGTGTGCTTCAAACCAAAAAAGTTTAGAAAATTCTGAATTAAAGAATACAAATGAACTGAGTGGAGCTTTTTTCTTTTTATGAGATCCTGATATACAGGAAAAGGAAATCTCAAGGGCACTGATTTAAAAATCACTGAATTAACTCCCCCATACTTCAGTATCCAAACAGAAACTTGTCCATTGTAGATGATAGGGAAATACTTAAGACAATGTCTTGGTTGAGTGGGTCCACAGAGAGATCTACTGGCAGAGACAGATAAATGTTTGTCATTGAGAAAACACAGTATTAAATAGTATTTCAGTTCTCAGGGCCACTGCAATATTTTTATAACTTCTCTCTAAAAGTCATGCCAAATTTCTTTACTTCAAGCTACAGTTGTGGTGAGGTGCACTGCTTGGATTATACATTGTGTCTGGTATATGCTCAGTGGATGTATACTAAGTGATAATGAGATCAATAGATAGATATTTACTCAATGACTCCCATGTATCTTGGTGTTGGGGGATGTCTTAGTCCAGGTTTCTATTCCTGCACAAACATCATGACCAAGAAGCAAGTTGGGGAGGAAAAGGTTTATTCAGCTTACACTTCCATACTGCTGTTCATCACCAAGGAAGTCAGGACTGGAACTCAAGCAGGCCAGGAAGCAGGAGCTGATGCAGAGGCCATGGAGGGATGTTTCTTACTGGCTTGCTTCCCCTGGCTTGCTCAGCCTGCTCTCTTAAAGAACCCAAGACTACCAGCCCAGAGATGGCACCACCCACAAGGGGACCTGCCTGATTGATCACTAATTGAGAAAATGCCTTACAGCTGCATTTCATGGAGGCATTTCCCCAACTGAAGCTCCTTTCTCTGTGATAACTCCAGCTGTGTCAAGTTGACACAAAACTAGCCAGTACAGGGGATATTAGTGTGAGTGTACACATCTGTGCCTTCATGAAGTTTGGGAAAGACTGATAATAAACGTGATGAAAGAGTCAAGCCTATAATAAGTGGTGACAGATGCTGAAATGTCAATTGAAAAGGATTGTGGAAATTCTGGTTGTGGGAGTATTGGGGTATTAGGCATTCCTAGGGTCTGAATGTGTCCCCCAATATTCATATCTTGAATTCTACTCTTCCTGTGTTGAGATTAACCCAGAATAGTTCTGGGAGATGACCAGCTCACACGACCGAACATTCAACTCTGAGGCATGGGATTAGTGACTTTACAGATAAAGCCTGAGGAACTTTGCTCATTCCTCTTACCATGGGGGCATGAAGCCAAGGTTGTCCTTTATGACACATAGACCAAGCTCTCATGAAACACTAAGCCTACTAGCACATTGATTTGGACATCCAGGTGTCAGGAACTTTGAATAATACATTTCTAGTAGGATTGGTTAGAGCTGCCTAGACAGGCCAAGACCAGAAATATAACCAGAGAATATTTCACTGAAAAGACAGTAGTAAAAAGAAGACATGTGCCATGATTTTCTCAATAAATGACCAGGTAGGGCAGGATGGACTGTTAGGAGAACAGCTAAGGGTTGTTGGGATAGTGGTGGTGCTGAAAAGGAGGTAACCATTATTCAATTTGCTATAGAAGGAGTGGTGTGTGTGTGTGTGTGTGTGTGTGTGTGTGTGTGTGTGTAAACACATGAATATACATACACAGAAAAGGGGAGCACTGTGAACGGTGTGATATGCAGAAACAGCTTTAAGCCTGTTAAGTACCCTGAGTTAGGTGTGCTAGCTCCAGAAGTAAAGTTTAACTGCTTGTTACATTGGGTGTATCATTGACTCCTTTCTGTGGTTTTAGATGGGCGAGGAAGACCTGAAAAGAGTAATCAGAGCAGAAGAGAGGGTCTTACCTGAGAAATCACAAGTCATTCAGGGACTCGTCTAAGTCTCACAAAGCAGCATGGTCTGACGATGATGCCAGGGCTCCCAACCCTCCCTTGTCCAAAATGAACATGGGCACAGCGTGTGAACAAAGTGCCACATATACAGTTCCATCTTGTTTGCAAATAAGTTCGAGGCTGTTCAGGAAGCAAACAAGGCAGAATTATTTACACTTAAGTCTGTTTCTTGTCTCTGTGCAATGAAAGCATGTGGGTTAATATTCTGGAAACATCTGATAAATGCAGAGGGGCAACAGTCATTTCCTCTTCCATGCCTGAATGCCATAGTATTAATTATAAATCTTCAACATGTCACAAGTTACATACCACGCTGTATTGCTAGGAGCATCATGTTTGCTATCTGAAGTTTTCAGGGTCTTTATCAGAATAACTGTGGTAGTGGTGTATGTGTCACACTGCGTGATATACATACATATTCTTTGAAATTATAGTAGAGTGATTTGTTTCTATATATCCAAAATGGTCATGAATCAAACATTGTCAGGAAAACTGCAAGAAAGTTCCCTCCCAGGCAAACACACAAACATAGTAAGGGCCCATGTATTAGTTAATTTTCGCTTGCTCTGACAAAATACCATGACCAAAGCAATTTATAGAAGAAAGAGTTTACTTGGGTTTAAAGAACCAGAGGATTAGAGTCCATGATGGTGGAACAGAGGCAGCACGCATCAGGGACAGCAGCTGGAGCAGCCAAGGGATCACATCTTGAACCAGAGAGAGAAAGAGAGAGAGAGAGAGAGAGAGAGAGAGAGAGAGAGAGGTAGACAGAGAGACAGAGACAGACACAGACAGACACAGACAGACACAGAGACAGAGAAAATAGAACTGGTCTCAATCTTGAAACTTTCAAAGCCTACTCTCAGTGGCAAGCTTTCTCCAACAAGGCTAAGTCCCCAAAACTTCCCACTCATCCCCTTCCAGTTGTGGACGGAGCATTCAAACGCCCAGGCTTATGGGAAGTGTTTCTCATACAAACACCACAGCCTGCAATGGTTAACCTTCTTTGTTGGACTGACAGGATTTAGAATCACGCTGGCAACAAACCTCTGAGCATGTGTGTGTGAATGTTTCCAGAAAGGTCTAAGCGAGGAGGGAAGACCTACCCTACTGCATGCCACACCATCTGGGCTAGGGTAACACATTGAGTAAAGGGGAGAAAGCAAACGATCTACCAACATTCGTCCCTCACTGCTTACAGCAGCCTTGCGCTGGCTGCTGCTATCCACTCCCTCCCTGATAACATGACTGTATTCTTAAACTAGCAGCCCAAGGGAACCCTTCTCCCTTTAAGTTGCTTTTGCCGAGTATTTTAAAAACAAGAATTGCCAGGTTCCTCCATCACTGTCACTAAGAGAAGGGCCTAGAAGAGACCGAGTCGGTCGGTATTGGCCTGATCATTTAGAGGCCAGTGTGTGCTTGTGGGTGGGAGTGCTTGCTGAGTGTGTGGCAGGAAGATCTTAGCATCCAGACCGCTCCCACCCACTTTTCCTCATTAACGAAGCATGTTAGTAGTGTGTTCCACACCTCCTCCATTAAGGTCCAGCCTTCGGCAGGATCTTATCTAGGAGGAATGGACATGTGTCCCTTTCGATGTAGTAATCTCATGTCCTAAAGTTGAGTGCCAAGAAGTTCAGGGACAGAGTTCTTTTTGTTGTTAGACTGAGTGAAGCTGGGGACATAACACAGTATTAGAGGGGCGCATAGCATGTATAAAGTTATGGATTCCATATCCAGCACCAGTAAGCAAACCATAAATTCTGTCTGCTTTCTCCAATAATCCTGGCTCCCCCTTTCTCTCCCAAGTTTCACCCACATACCCAGGGCTTCATGTCCTGGGATGGGTAGGCCCCCTTCCATCCCAGCTCCTGCTCTCCCCACCCTCCCCCATCTTCCCTCACCTGGGAATCTCACACATCCTTCAGATGTCTGAAGCCACTCCAGAAGCCCTCTTAGGTCCTGACAGGTTTCTGTAACACCATCTTGTGGCCCTTCATGATCTTTGTGTGAGGGGCTATTGTGCTATCATTACATCCCTCTGTGGACTGCAAGTTCCACATGAGAAGAAATGGTCCCATCATGCTCAGCATGTTTTTAGGGCCAACTTCAGGACGAGCTGTTAGTTGAATAGGTTCATTGACTACAACACCAGAAGTATACAAATAGTTACCCACAATTTATGTTGGATCTGGAATACTTTATTTTTTGCCATAGGTCTTAACACTTGCCACAAATATAGATGCCATGGGAACCATAGGTTTGCCAACTGGGCAGAGAAGTGTCCTCATTATGCTTGTGAGGTGGATTCAACTCAGCCATAAGTCAAAACAGCCAAGAACCAAAAGGATATTACATTGAGATGACACTAAAAATCAAACCAAGTGCCATGTGGGCAGAGGTGAGAAGGGAGCCAATGAGCACAGAAGTAATATCAGGGCAATGCCGGGGTTTAGGAGGGCAGGGAGTCTAACTGTCCAATTCCTATGTAGTAACTTCTGGGGTGTGTGATCTGTTGAAGCTTCTAAAACCTGTCCTTTTTGATATTATGAAGCTGCTACATTCAGAGAACCACAGGAAGAAGGAGGGGAAGGGGAGGGGAAGGGGAAAGAAATTATAGATGACTCTGGAAGAAAGAAGGCAATATTTAGATTTATGGTAATTTCTTTCTTCACCATTCTATTCAGGAAAAAGGGGCCTTCACATGAGTTTACCTTTACTGATCCTAATTTTCTGTTTCAAAAGAGACACAGAAAACGAGTGAGAGGTTGGGTGGGGAGGGCTGGGTGAGAATAGAGAATAGACTATCTACAGTATCCCTTGGTTATTTAGTTGAGGGCCTTTGATGTCTTTATCATTGGGCAGGAAAATACACGATAATTAATTTAAGGTTCAGCACTTTCTTCTGGGTGTCAAGTGCCACCTCACTGAACTGAGACAAAGACCAACTTGGGGAACATGTAACTCAGAGGGAGCGAGCCACTGGAACACGATTATCATGACAGACACAAGAGGGTATTGGCCCCAGTCCCCTTCTCTGACACATAGAAAAGATACCCTCAGCAGATGAAAGAGAAGTGGCAAGAGCTTTTAAATGGGAGGGGAAAGGAATTCAGGCAGCAAGCGTTCACCTTCTCCTGTGTGGTCCCTGCTGCTCAGGAAGATTGCCCTCAAAGCGAGGTCAGGCAGGCTGTCACTTTCCAGTCTCCCAGCTCTGTCCCACATCATGCGAATCAGAAACCTTTACAGACCTGCTTTCCCCCCACCCCACTAGCATTACACAAAGTATGTAGAGGAGTGTAAGATATGTTTTTTTTTCCCCTAAGAAATGTAAAATGTTCTCTTCAGATGGCACCCATTTACAGCTTTCCAAAAGTGGGTCCAATATTTGGTACTAGGACAGTCAACAAAGAAGGTTGAATTGGGTCCTGACCCTTAGCAGCTGTAGGACAGGTCCTCGGCAGAGTCAAAAAGGACAAAGATGGGAACTAAGAACAGGAAGGGGCAGTCATGTAACTATGCACAGTCAGCCAATGACGTGGTCTTGTGGTTTTTCTTCGTAAAGGGGAGAACACTCCTGTTTCAATGCCCACACATTTTTACTGTGTGAGTATCCCTGTAAAACTCTCTGCCTTGTGACACCCATACCATCTTAGAAGTGATCCTCAAATGAAGACCAATAGGGGCATCCTGAGACAACCCAAAGACTGACAGATGAGGAGCCTGGATCTATCTTTTTTTTATCTCTTTCGGTAAGCTTGATGGAGTCTTCAAAGCACTAATAATGCATATATAATTCTACCTCTATCATATGAGGGTGATAATAAGAACTTAGTAAGGATTTTTAAAATGAGGTGTGTATCTATGTAGGCAAAACCATGTGTCTGAGATAGTTCAGGTGGGGGGAAATTAACTATGAGATCTTCAACCCACTCCTCCCATGTTAATGTCTTACCTTCTCACGGAATCTGTCGAATTTGATCATCTACTTGCTTTTGAGTCCCCTTCTTCAGGTTTAACATGATTAGAACAAAGTCACGGTAGAGTTAAAATCCATAGATGTGACTTTGAGTCCCAGTCTTAAAATTGACCAATGCTTTCATTGAAAAAGTCGTTAAAACTGCTTCAGTCCTCAGCCTGCTCTTCCTCCTCCACAGTGGGTGCTCATGTCTGCAGGGGGGTGGCACAGCAACAGGCATGAAAGTTCACTGCTGGATTTACATAATGTGAGTTGCATCCTGAAAGCACATTTGTATCAGAAGCGGTAGAATGGAACTCTTGTACCTTTGATTTCAGGAGTGGCCATTTTCTGCTTTCTTTGGACCTCAGCTGGATTTGCAAACTTTTAAGAAAGATTCCACCACCCCCGGGGGTCGGGGGAGGTCTTCTTACCTTGCTTCCAAAGTAATTTTTTATTGTTTCCAAAGCTAAGACAGAAAGTTGACATGTTTTTCCCTGACCCCAAGCCCTCTTCTCTTTCCAGTGTTCCTGTCCTCTGAACCCAGCTCTCACTAGTGAGGATGTACCAATCCGGGTGCCAGGGTTCACTTGGCCAGCAGCAGCCAGCTGGCCTCAGTTTCTAAGTACAGGAAAGAAGGCACCTTCACGGAATGTCTGCCTAGACTCAGTCCTGCCCTAGGTGACACCAAGTGGAGCAGTCAGGGCTGCCATGCTATTGCCTGCTCAAAGCAAGCCTACAGGCAAAGTGAATGTAGCTGTGGATGTTTCCATAGATACCATAAAGGGGTCAGCTTTCTGAACTCTTGCCTAAAATCTAGCCAAAGCTGGACTCGGACTTTCTCTGCCTGACTCTGACTCCCACCAGGTCTGTCTTTTCTATTTACCACTGAATGAATATTGTCCTTGCCTTCATATCATAACACAAAATCCCCAAAACTTCAAGAAGAGGCAAGAAAAATATCTCATGTGCAGACACAGGTTCATACCAGATACTACCAGCTCATTCCTTTCATTCTGCCTCCTATCGCTCAAAAACCAGAGACCAGAAGCCAAATTTCATCTTGAGCCTTCATCAGGTTAGGGAACTCTTGACTCAACAGTCCTCAGCCAGTAACAGGCTACAGCTGAAACCCCTCTGCTGACAGGGCAAGTAACTGCTTTTCTTTCCTTTTAAGTAATGAAATAAACTGTGGTATTTTATAAAACACCCAACCCAGAGTTGAGAAAACCTAATGATTTCTCTAGGAGATAAACTCTGGTGAGCATGCTTAATTTATGTGTTTAGGCTGTCGTCTGCAATGGAGATTACACTTCCTTTCATGAGAAGCACACTCCGTAGGGGAAGGAGATTGAGAACAAGCCTGCTTCTATTATTCAATCTCCAGTCTTCAGACCTGATAACTAGGATATAAAAGAGCATACAATCAGACCGGCTGTGAACTTACCCATGAAAAGAAGTGCTTGCTGGAATTCAATTAGCTTGATTTTTTTTTTAAAGCTTGCTTTTCCTTACTTTTTACTGAATCCAGTCCAATGATTTGTGTGTGGCATCACTATCTATGACTGTGTCTTCTAAAGACTGAAAGGGGATGGGGGGATGGGGGGCGCGGGGAGGGGCAGCTGCTCACCAACATGACACAGCAGCTCAGTGAATCAAGTGTAAGTGGAAAAGTACAAAGTCTTACAGGACAGCCATCCACAACCAACCTCCAGCTCTGTCCCCTTCAGATACTTCCTTGACCTCAGCATCAGAAGGATACCAACATTGGAAATTGCTGTAGTTTGGAGGTACAGCTCTGAAGTCATGAGATTTTGTAATGAATCTTGAGAAGTTTGGGTTCTGCAAGCCATCACTGTATACATTTGTAGGACTCTAAATGGCCTTCCATGATAACTGTGGTACTATCTATACTGAAAGCTTAGCATAGTCAGTTCATCCAAAAAAATAAGTTCCAGCTTTGAAGGTTCCAGCCCTTAGGTAGCTGTCTCTGTTGCTCGACCACACATCATGGCAGGAGCACACATCATGACAGGAGCATGTGGTGGAGGGAAAGAGCTCACCTTATGGTGAGCTGAGGATAGACAGAGAAAAGAAACAAGTTAAGCAAATAAAGCAACATAGGCCACCACTACTTGGACAATAAATAGTCCTACTGTGCTGAGGGTCCCCCAGCTCCATCTAACAATATTCAAATCTCTGCACCCCTAACCAAGCCTTCAGTATGGAGATTTTTTAGGGAACATTATCCAAACAACAGCCCCCACTGAGATTTGTGGCCCAGATAACTACAAATACATAGAATTGAGGATATAAAATAACTCCCCAAGTATTAACTTTATGTTAACCATGAAAAAAGTTAGAATTTTTTTTTTGTGGAAATAATTACTGTCCTGCTAACATGGGACAAAAGGAAGCCACCACATTTCAGACTACAAGAATGTGATATCAATACATACATATGTACACATATATACAAAGATGATGTTTGAGTGCCGTGGGATATGTGTAGTGTGTTCTATATGTGTATGTGGTATGGTATGTATATGTGGTATGTGTCATGTGATGAGTGTGTGCATGCATGTGTCTGTGTGGTATGTAAATGTTAGCATATACCTGTGACACATATGTTATACTGTGTCTGTATACCAGTGATATGCCTGTATATTATGTATGTGCTGTATGTTTGTGGTACATAAATATTGTAGGAATGTTGTATTTGCATATATGACAGAAAGGTGTAATGTCCCAGAGTGCTTAGCAGATTTAGAGAGACAATGGGAAGAGAGACAGGCAGACAAAGAATGTGTTCTAACAGGCTAATTATGTCATAGATATTCATTTAGAATCTTCAGATTGAAATTTCTCCTCTCATTCCTACAGAGACACTATTACATATGACACGGGCATGTTATAAGTATGTATAAGATAAAACATTATGAAATATAAATAGGAATGATGTATTATAGTTACACATGTGTATTAATGCATGCTATAAACTATCTGTGCACAGACACATAGAGAGCTGCTATACGCAGATCGAAAAAAACTGTTAGATTTGACAAAAGCCAAAGTGTCAAGAGCAGATATAATGCGTCAGGAGGCTGAAGCCCCTCAGCACACCTTAGGTCAGCGCATCCTCTCAGTAAGAATTCCCTGCTTTGGTATTTTAATGGATTCCATGGTCCTTGTTCTCAAACGCTGAACCTGATTTTTTTTTTCCTTCATCATTATATGCTTTCAAATTTTGAATTATCTTTTTTCATATTTTACTTTTTATTATTAAAAACAAAATTTAAATTTATTTTGTTTGTTTGTTTGTTTTTTGTTTTTGTTTTGTTTTTCGAGACAGGGTTTCTCTGTATAGCCCTGACTGTCCTGGAACTCACTTTGTAGACCAGGCTGGCCTCGAATTCAGAAATCTGCCTGCCTCTGCCTCCCGAGTGCTGGGATTAAAGGCGTGGCCACCACACCCGGCTTAGATTTATTTTGATCATAACCTTCCCTTCCCCTAGCCCTTCCAGATGTTCTCCCCCTCCCTACCCACCCAAATTAAAAGTTCTTTCTCAAAAAACCAATCAAACAAAAACCCAATACAACAACAAAATACACCCGAACCCCAGGAGTCAAAATAACCACCCCCCTAAAAAAACTCCACCAAAATATAACCAAATAAAAGCACACACACAAAGCTGAAACGTCCAGTAAGTCTTGGTCAACCGCTGTTGCACATGAGGCCTGTTCTGCAGCGCTTGACATACCCAGGGTCACTCCACTGGCGGTCACTCCAGGGGTTCTCCATTGGAGAAAATATAATTTTCTCTTGTCTAGAAGGCATGAGACTCAGTTGTAACCTTTGCCCTAGTGGCTAGGCTTTCATTCATTCACTCATTCACTCATTTATTCATTTTTTAGAAGTTTAATAAAATAAAATATAATAATACAAAAAAAAAAAAAAAAAACCTATCACTTTGGACTCAGATAAGCCAAACCAAGAGAAGAAAAGGTGCCCAAGAGGAGACCTAAGAATCAGAGACTCAATCTGGAAGCCATAATATATATCTGCAGAGGATCTGGTGCAGATCTGCGCAGGCCTGAGCCTGCCGCTTCAGAGGTTGTGAACTCATATGAACTTTGCTGCTGTTGATCCAGAGGGTTCTGTTTCCATGGCTCTCTCTCTTCTTCCCCTCCTTCAGCACACTCCTTCTGCCTCCTCTTTCACAGGGTTCCCTGAGCTCTGCGGGGAGCGATTTTACTGAAACAACACATTTAGAGTTGAGTGTTCCAAGGTCTCTCACTCTCTTTACAGTGTCTGGTTGTGGGTCTCTAGAATTGTCCCCGTCTGCCGCAGGAGGAAGCTTCTCTGTTAATAGCTGAAAAAGGCACTGATCATATTTGTCTCTGTGGGTCTGGGTTACCTCACTTGGGATGATTTTTTTTTTTCTAGTTTGATCCATTTGCCTGAAAATATCATGATACCATTTTTTTTAAACAGCTGAGCAGTACTCCATAGTGTAAACGAACCACATTTTCTTTATTCATTCTTCAATTGAGGGACATCTAGGTTGTTTTCAGTTTCTGGCTATTACAACCAGAGCAGCAATAAGCATGGTTGAACAAGTGTCTCTGTGGTAGAATGAAGCATCTTTTGGTCTATGTCCAGTAATGACATACCAGGATCTTGAGGTATGTCCATTCCCACCTTCCTGGGGAGCCACACCCCTGATCTCCATACCTTTCACACCCACCAGCAATGCATGAGAGTTCCTCTTACTCCGCACCCCCACAAGCAGATCTGCCATCTCTTCTGTTGATCTGAGCCATTCTGACAGATATAAAATGAAATCTCAAAGTAATTTTTGATTTGTATTTCCCTAATGGCTATGAATGCTGAACATTTCTTTAAATGTTTCTGAGCATTTGATAGTCTTCTGTTGAGAATTCTCTGTTTAGATCTGTACCACATTTTTAATTGAGTTGTTTTCTTGACATCTAGTTTCTTGAGTTCTTTACCCACAATTACTTACCTTCCCTGATGAGGCAGGTTAAAAATCAATACCTTAGTGTCTACAATGGCTGCTATACACAGTAGGTGCTTAGCTCTTCATCTGCAGAATGAATGACAGATTGACTGACTAAATGATTACTGGAAACTTGAACAGTAACACTGATCAATGGTGTCTAAGGCAGGTACTATGGGGGTTTGTTCTTTGTTACCTCTTTAAAAACTACTTTGAGCTGGGCATTCATCAAAATCAACTTGTCCTCAGTAAGTCGGACAGCATTCCATGTCCCATTACATTAGTCTGGCTAATGAAACTCATTCTACCATAAACACCCACATAAGGGCATATATGTGACATGAGGTACTTCACTGTTAGGAAGAAACTCAGTTAGCTGAGATTGTAGGGCTTTACTGGGCAAAGTGGTATAATAGCTTGAGTAGATATCTACACACTTGGGGAAAACAATTATATTTGTGATTATAATACAGATTACTAAAAACTTGAAGATAAAAACTAGTTTTCCTCCCAATTTTTTAGTATACTTCTTTTAAAAGGGTTTATTTTTATTCTTATTCTCATTTGAGTGTGTGTGTGTGTGTGTGTGTGTGTGTGTGTGTACTGTGTGTACTGGGGTAATCGGTTAAAAGAGTGGACTCTTCTTGGGCTGGAGTTACAGGCAACTATTTATCAACTAGTATGGATGCTGGGAACCAAACTCAGGTCCTCTAGAAGAGCAAGAGCTCTGACCTGTCTCATTTATCCAGCCTTTCAATTATCTTTGTTAGTGATTTTCCCTTCAAGCTGTCTGTGATCATTTGTCGGAGCCATAAAATAGTGTCTACTGTGTTTGGTTAACTGGCTAGGGTCCTTTGGCTCTACCCAGAAGGAAATTCTGGGTAAGAGAGAGGAAACTCCCCAAGGGCTGGTGACGATCTGGCAGGTTTTGTATCCCTTCACCTTTGACTGCAGCGGCAGCAACAGCCAAGGAAAGCAGCGGCAGGCAGCACCATCTGAGGGTCCAGCTTCTGTAAGGCTGGGAAGTCAGAATACCTCATGCCTTGGTATTATATTAGCTGGTGTCACAATTCTCCAGAGGGCCTCAGAATCAAGTTCCTCAGCTCTTGACAATGCCGAATGCCCCAGCTCCAGGATCAATGATGGCGAAGCTTCTTAGCCCAAACACTGGAAAGTTCTCCGGAACTCTTTCAAAAAAATCAAAACCTTCATTTTCTCTTCTCTACCACGGCACAGCTTTCTCTCCTTCCTCCCTGGCCTGGCCTCCTTTGCCTTCTGGCTGCCTCTAAAGTCCCTCTGAACTGCTCAGCTGCTTCTCCTTATCAAGCCTGCTGTCCCGGTTGGTTGTTCCTGTCAGGAGGCAGTTACCAGCATCCTTTGGCTGCTGTGTCTCCTGCTACTATGAGCCCCCAGTATTTCTGGTCTGTCTCTCTTGCAGCTGTTGGTGCAGCTGTTCAGTTCACTGCCCTTGTAGCTCAGCCTTCTAGGGACCCACCTCTGCCGCTGCCAACTGTCAGGATCACCATCATTCCCTACAAATCCACCTCTGTTGCTACAGCGGGTCCACTTGTTTCCCAGGGCCTGCCTCTGCCACTCACCAGGGCCCTGTGGCTCCCACAGCTCCTCCTCCTTCTTGGCCATCAAAGCAATGGACCACTCTGTCCCTTTTTTTTTTTTTTTTTTTTGTCTTGGCCTGCCAGTCAACCAATATCATTGCAGCTGTTGCTTCTGCTGCTACTGCTTTCTTCATATAACAAGCTCAGCAGTTCAAAGGGGAAGAAAATCCTTAAGGGAAACATTTCAGTGGGTCTAATGCCTCTGGGAATCACATTTGTACCAGAAGCTAGAGAAGCCATCTCTTGCATTGATTGGCTTGACAGCAGTGGGACCCGAGTGTATGCTCTTCCCACCTGTCCTCCGAGTCCTCGTCTCAGGGATCCCTTGGAAGACCGCAGCTTCCCAAAATATCTCAGCAGTGTTTGTGGGTCCATCTGTCTCTATGCAAACATGCCAGTCCCCAACAGCCCTTTTCTGCTCCCTTTGAACTTAGGCAGGACTTGTAACCTTTTGAGAAAGATTCCCCCAGGGAGTTGTTTTTCACTGTTTCAAAAGCTAGGACAGAGAGGTGACATGTTTCCAACTGACCCCAAGCCCTCTTCTCTTCTCCAGTATTCTTGCCCTGGGAACTCAGCTGCCATATTGTGAGGATGCCCTACATCAATTGCTCTGCCCAAGGGCACTGGCTAACAGCATCCAGCTATCCAACAGCAGTTTCTAGGAACAGGAGTGGCAGTGCTTCAGGTGTCTCCAAGCTGACTCACCAAGTGAGCAGAATAACCGGCTATGTCATTAAAAAGGTGTGCTTGCGCCAACCACAGCATTCCCTTCATGTAAATGAAGATTCGTGTTTACACCAATCATGCTGTTGTTCCTTTGGTAGAGTCACACCAGCCTCCTTCATAAGGCATCGGGAACTGCTTCCCCTCTGGCTTGTGCATAAATGTTTGTATGATTATCTAGAGTCTACTAACTTGTTAGGACAAAACGTCCCGTGAAAACTGTTCAAAGAGTCCAGCAGAGGCTGTGCCTCCATTAGCCACAGCAACCGGCTGCAACTGTTGAGCATCTAGGGAGTATTCAAACAGCCAGTGCTGGCTGCAAGGTAGCGGATCCTTCCTGGTAAGTGGGTTAACAGTCCTTTTGCTCAAGACAGCCAGGACAGCAAAGGAGATTGTAACAGTTGCCAATTAGCAAGTCACATTACCTTGTTTCTCAAGGTATTACTGACAGGAAAAATGACCATCAGAAGGATTGTTCACAGGAATTACTTAAATAAAATAATTAATTAATTATACTTATCAGTATAATTATCTTAAACGATTTCGATAGTGCTCTACCAGGGGAGTATCACTCTCCTCTGCTCCTGGTGGCTTCTAATTTCCATGTCTTTGCCTCCTATATTAAATACCCGGTGTTCTTTTGACATACAGTGTGGGACTGTGAAAGGCAGCCTGTTTTCTGGTCGATCTGGGTTTAAACCCAGGAGACCCAGTCGATTAATCTGCAAGAGACAGAAGGAAGTTTGCCACATGCTCCCAGTCACTCTGCTCCTGACAAGAGGTCTGAGCTCCATAACTCTGTGGCCTTCAGTCATGTAGGCTGTCCAGACTCCACCCCCACAGTTACCTGGCAACAGCCAGGTAGACCCAGCCCACTACAAAAGAAGCTGCTTGCTCCCTTCTCCCTCTCTTACTCTTTTGCCTCTCTCTTGCCCTCTCTCTGTCTTTCCTTCTCCCCCCTCCCCGGCCCCCGCCCCAACATGGCCATGGCCAGCCTCTACTTCTCTACTCTTCTTGCTCTCTCTGCCTTTCTACAATAAATGCCTTAAAACCATGGACTTCCTCTTCTCATCGGGATCTGCCTTGTCCTAATGAGCCTTGCATCTAACCTCCCACCGGGAGGCCAAGCCTCCCAACCAAGTTAAGGACTCTCCTCCCTGAGGAATCCAACCAGAGTGCTCTCCTCCCTGACCTTTTTCCTTTGGCCCAGGGCCAGAGCCTGCCCATTGGCCCACACTCAGTCCTCAGCTCTTCCTCGACATCCAGCAGCATCTGCAGTGTCCAAGAGCCAGAATCTGTCATCCTCAACCTCCGTGCAGGCCTGGGGACCCCAAGCCAACTCTAGTAGTTCTGCAGGGACCCCAGACTGAGCCTTCCTCACCCCCGGAGTGGGGTCCTGTGGCTTCTTACAGCCCATCTCCTGTCAGGCTGTGTGAGTTCTGCACAGTCACCCTGCATCCTGCCTTCCACAGCCTTAGGAGCCCCGAGTGAAAGCAGAACCCCATTTTTAACCCACAATAGAGTTCTTAACCCAGTGGTTCTCAATGTTTCCTTCCTAATACTGCAACCCTTTAATACACTTCTTCCTGTTGTGGTGATCCCCAACCATAAAGTTATTTTTGTTCATAACTGTAATTCTACTATTGTTATGAATTGTAATGTTTTTTTCCTGGTGATCTTAGGTGACTCCCTTGAAAGGATCGCTCAGCCCTCAAAAGGGTCACGACCCATAGGTTGAGATCCACTGTTTTAACTAAGGCTATAGATCTCAAGCATGCTCTCAAAATACATACATTTGATCTCAAGATGTCAAGCATTAGGAGGCAGAGCTATGGAAAAAAAAAATTATGGAGGAGAAGCTCACCTGAGTGAGATCCATCTTAATTATACACACACACACACACACACACACACACA
>NC_034597.1:49593694-49594896 GCF_900095145.1 Mus pahari | reverse complement strand
CACACACACACACACACACACCCCTCTGCCTGCAATACAAAAAGGCACCTTCATCAGCTACCGCTTTGGTCAGCAGTGTCTTAAACTACCCAAACCCCTGACTATGAAATAAATGCTGGCACAAATTTCTTCTGCTTAACCAGCTCAAGACACCAATAGGTAAGGGGTCCCCGGGCCCTGAGCCCTCTGCCTGAACTTCTTCCCTCTGTCCAGCTCCTACTATCATGAGGTAAGGAAGCCACAGACTCTAATTACCTGGCTAGGGTGTCTGCAATCCCTTCACCCTGCAGTGCTGACAGGCAAGGTAGCCCCCAGCCCAAGCTTCTGCCATTGGTTGGTTCCTGGCAACATAGAAGGGGTCCCTGAACCCTGAGCAGCACACTTCTTTAGTTCCCCTCACTTTCAGTAATGACAAGTGAGCAGTCCTCAGACCATCTGCTCTGGGCTCACGCTCCCCCCCCCTCAGCCAACAAACTCCAGATGTGCAAGTCTCAGCACAGAAACAAAAACAAGAGGAAACTCCAAGACAGCATGTCTTCTCCAAAAATTACCAATCCCATAAAAGTAGGCCTCAATAAGAATGACCTGGAAGATCTTATAAGGAATTTAAGAGAATGATTATAACTGTTGAAACTCAAAGAAGACATGAATATATTCCAAGAGCACACTAAGAGCTGGGTGAACTAAGGAATGCAATTCAAGATATAAACATGGAACTCAATAAAGAGCTAGAATTACTGAAGAAAATTCAAACTGAAATGAAGCTGGAAATGAAGAACTCTGTAAACACAATAGAAATATCAGGGGGGAAAAAGCATCATCAATAATGCAAGTGGATAACAGAGTATCAGGGCTGGAAGGCAAGGCAGAAGTTGGATCACTAGGTAAAGGTCAATAATAAATCTATTTTTTAAAAACCCTTAATGGAACATGGCAGAGCTTTGAGACACCATAGAAAGATGTAACTTTTGATTATGAACGTAAAGGAGAAGATACAATAACAAAGGCATAGAATATATTTTCAAGAAAACCATAAAGAACATTGTACAAATCTAGAGAAAGAGATGTCCAGACAAATACAGAACCACAAATAGGCAGGGCTACAAAATAAACTCCTTAAGACATACTTAAAATGTTAAAAAGAGAGGAAGGAAGGAAGGAAGGAAGGAAGGAAGGAAGGAAGGAAGGAAGGAAGGAAGGAA
>NC_034597.1:49583779-49593479 GCF_900095145.1 Mus pahari | reverse complement strand
TCCATGGGAACTCTTAAAGGCAGACAAGCCTGAAAGGTGTGTTCCATGTTCTGAGAGATCCCAACTTTCAACCCAGACTAGTAAAATCTGCAAAACTACCTATTAAAATTGAAGGAGAAGAAAGCTTGCATGATAAAACAGATTAACAGAATTCATGAGCACTAATCAAGCTCTACAGAAGATGCTGGGAGGTTGTAATAGTTAAGTCTCAAGAGAAGAACAAACACACCAAGAGGTCACAGGAAATTAACATCACCAGGAAAGTTCATCAAAAGAAAACACCATAAAAACAACAAAATGATAGGAATTAATTCACATCTTTTAATAATAACCCTGAATATCAATGGTCTTAATTAACCAATAAAAAGACACAAACTAGTTCATTGGATTAGAAATATTACTTCCAAGAAATGCACCTTACCATTAATGATAGGCACTAACTTAGGATAAAAGGTATTCCCAGCAAATGGATCAAGGAAGTAGGCAGGCATAGCTATTCTAATGTCTGACAAAATTAGACTGCAAACCACAGCTAGTCAAAAGAAATAAGGAAGACCTCTTCATATTAATCAGAAGGACAATATACCTAAAGAAATATTATAATTCTAAACATAAACCCACAAACACAGATGTATCCCATTTTGTTTTTTAAAAACTATTACTAGATACAAAACCACAGAAAGAGCCCAAACACGGTGATAGTGGATAGCTTCAATAGTTTACCAAAAGACAGGTCATAAAACACAGAAAACCATAGCTAAACAGCATATTAAATGGACCTAGCAGATATCTACAGAACATTCCAGCCAAACACCAAACCACGGACATTCTTCTCAACAGCCCATGGAACTTTATTTAGAACTGTTCACATATTAGAATACAAAGCTAGTCTCAACAAACACAGGAAAATGAAAATACCACCCTACAGTCTATATAACCAAAATGGAATGAAAATTGGTATCAGCAGCACTAAAAACTGCAGGACATACAAAAGCTCATGGAGTCTAAACCACATGCAGCTGAGTTATAATGTTGTCACTAAAGAAATAACGAAAGAAATTTAAAATTCCTAAAATTGAATCAGGATGGAAGCACAACTCACAGTAAGACAGTCCTTTGATGAAAAATTATAGTGCCAAGTGCCTACATACATGTGAAGGAAATTCTGAGCAATCTCAACTTAATATGTTAATGATGTACCCAAAAGCCTTGGAAAATCAGGGACAAATCAAGCCTTGAATCAGCAGATATGAAGGGATCATGAAAACTAAGACAGAAAACTAACAGGCTAAAAAGAAATAAAAACAACAATGAAACTAAGACTTGGTTTTTTGAAAAGATAAACCTGATTGATCAGCCATTAGCCCAATTACCAACAACAGCAAAAACAACAATATGTTCCACATTAATACAATTAGAAACAAAAGTGATGATTTTCCAACAGATACCAATGGAATTCGGGAAACCATAAGGACATACTTTAAAAGCCTTTATGTACTGGATAGTTTTATGTCAACTTGACACACACTAATGTCCTCTGAGAGGGGGGGAATTTCAACTAAGAAAATGTCTCCATAATATCAGACTATAGGCAAGCCTATAGAGCATTTTCTTATCAATTGGTCGGGGAGGGCATAACCCCTGTGTGTGGTGGTGTCATCCCTTGGATGATGATCCTATAAGAAAGCAGGCTGATAAAAGCCATGTGGAGGAAGCCAATAAACAGCACCCCTCCATGGCCTCTGCATCAGTTCCTACCTCTAGGTTCCTGTCCTGTTTGAGTTCCTGTGCTGACTTCCTTCAATGATGAGCAGTGCTGTGGAAGTGTCAGCCAAAGAACCCCTTTCCTCCACAAGTTACTTTATTCCTGGTGTGTTGCTACAGCGATAGAAACCTTAACTAAGACATTGTAATTCATGAAAATTTAGGATCTAAACATGCAACCTACCCCAAATAAACCCAGATAAAATAAGTAATTTAAGCAGTTCCACAACCAGCATCAACATTAAGACAGCAATTAAAACTCTCTCAATTAAGAAAGCCTCAGGACCCGATGAATTCACTGCACAGTTCACCTGGACTCCAAAGAAGAACTAGCACCAGTACTATTTAAATTATCCCATAAACAAAGAAGGCGGGCTACCAAAAACTTTGTACCAAAGCAGTGTTACCCAGATAGCAAACACACACACACACACACACACACACACACACACACACACACACACTGCATTATAACACTGTTAAAGAACAAATAAATTAAATTGTATTTTTAAAGCATTCTCAACAAAATACTGGCACTCAGAATTCAAGCTGATATCAAAAAGATCATGCATTATAACCAAGTTAGTGTCCTCCGAGAAATGCAAGGATTAACATATATAAATCAATAAATCGTATTCATCATGCAAACAAACCCAAAGACAGAAATTGCATGAACATCTCATAAAATAGAAAAGGCTTTTGACAAAAATCCAAACACCTTATGGTAAGAGTATAGGAATGAAGCGAGCATATTTCAACAGAGGGTGTATCTGACAGACAAACAGCCATCACCACCATAAACAGAGAGAAACTTGGGGTTCTCATTAAGACCTGGAACAAGGTAAGGCTGCCTCCTCTACCCAACAATAGCTAAGATTGGAATCTTAGCTAGAGTGATAAGACAGGAGAAGAAAATAAAAGTAATAAAAATTGAAAAAGAAATCAAGGTACCCCTATTTGCAGAGTATTTAATCTTTACACAAGAGGTTTTTAAGGACTTCATCAAAAACTCTTAGAGTTGGGCTGGTGAAATGGCTCAGTGGGTAAGAGCACCCGACTGCTCTTCCGAAGGTCTGGAGTTCAAATCCCAGCAACCACATGGTAGCTCACAACCATCTGTAACAGGATCTGACGCCCTCTTCTGGAGTGTCTGAAGACAGCTACAGTGTACTTACATATAATAAATAAATGAATCTTTAAAAAAAAAAAAAACAACTCTTAGAGTTGATAAGTAATTTCAGCAAAGTTGCAGGATGGCTACAAAATGGCATTAACCTAGATGTTCATCAATGGATGACATAATGGATAAGAAAAAAATTGAGTTCATAGACACAATGGGAAAAATAAATCATAAACTTTGCAGGCAAACAGAAAAGCTAGAAAAGTGATCTAACTCACCCCTACATAGACCACTGCTCTGTGTTTGCCCATATGTGGATCCTAGCTTCAAATAGTTTATTTTCTGTATTTATTTTGGAACACAAATAGAAGCCAGGAAACCAGAAAGGTCTTACGATTATGTTAAGGGAGGAGAAATTATAAATTATAGTTGTGGTGGTTTGAGTAGAAATGGCCTCCATACACTCTACTAGGAGGTGTGGCCTCACTGGCAGAAGAGCATCACTAGGGGGCAGGCTTTGAGGTCTTAGAAGCTCAAGTCCAGGCTCAGTGGTTCACAGTTCTCTTCCTGCTGCCCGAGGATCCATGTGTAGAACTCAGCTCCCTCTCCAGCATCACGTCTGCCTGCATACCCCCATGTTTCCTGCCATGACGATAAAGGACAAAACCTCTGAACTGTAACCCTTCGTAAGAGTTGCTGTGGCCGTGATGTTTATCCGCAGCTGCTGTGAGTTCATGGTTGCCATGGCTGCCAAGTCCAGAGCACAGCCTCCCACAGCACTCCTTCACATCCCTCTATGCTTACATTCTTTTCCTCTGCTTTTTCATGATGGTTCCTGAATACTGGTGGATGGTGGAGTTAATAGAGAGTTCCTCTTTAGGGCTGGGCACTTAGTCTCTCATCTCTATCGCCCAGTACAGCACTGCCTCGTTGCCTATGCGCCAGGCACTTAGTCTCTCATCCCTATTGCCCAGTACAGCACTGCCTCATTGCCTATGCGCCGGGCACTTAGTCTCTCATTCCTATCCCTTGCCCAGTATAGCACTGCCTCATTGCTAATGTTCACTTCAGAAAGAAGCTCTGCTGGCCACCAGTGAGAGCAACCCAGTTTGCAGAATTTCCTCCAACATTTCAGACTGTCTTCTTGTTTTTTTTTTTATAATCTACTCTGAATCGCATGTAGTTTAATTATAATCCAGTACAAAACATCTATTTTTCTTTGTAAAAAGAAAAGAAAAAGAACGAAATGCCTGTGGCTTAGTCATCTAGTCTGGGGAAGCTGGGTGGAGTACCTGGAACTAAGAAAATCATCATTGCCTTGCCACACAAGAACTACCCAAGTAAGCCCATAGGAAACCAGACTGCCTTTCAGAGACATGCTGGTTTGTACAATGTGCCGAGTCTCAGGACTGTGAGACTGCCTGATACAAGATGAAATCATTCTTGTCCGATCCAGACAAACCTGGAGTTGGCACATAATGAACGAGGGGGAAGGAGCTCCCTGCCTGTCTGAGACAAGTACAGCTTTGGGGACTTTCTAAAGACTCACAAGAGATTTCTTCTCATCTTAGATGCATCCCATGAACAGACATATACACAGATTCCTGTAGTAAAGTTTATCTTCAACATTGTTGAAGACTCCAATAATCCAGGAAACTGGCTCCATACAGAGTACCTGCCCAACGACTGGATCTCCACGCCTCAGACCTCCATCAGTAGTTGACACTGGATCTCCAAGCCTCAGACCTCCATCAGTAGTTAACACTGGGTCTTCCATCAGTGAGGCACCACAGACTCATTGCTCCAAGAGGACCAATGACTTCTGGGTACATGCTGCTCATCTCCTGTTTTACTTTAAAGCCCTCACTTCTGCCTCTTTGAAAACTCTCTACTTTGAATGTCAGGCCTTCCACAGCTCTGCTATGACTAGGTCAGAATCATTCTTCTTTATGGAGTCTTTCTTTTTCTCTCATTTTTAAGTTCATAGCAGTGATGACTTTTGTGCTTTACACAAAAAGAGAGAAACCATTTGAATAAATCACCCCCGTGTGTTTGTTAGTATGTCAACTTGACACAGGCTAGAGTGACTTTAGGTGAGGGAAACTTAATTAAGTTTAATTAAGCCCCCCCCCATACACACCCAAGATTGGCATGTGGGAAAGCCTGAAGCACCTTTTCTTCATTGAAATGGGGGTATCCAGGTCACTATGTGTGGTGCCCTCGCTGGACTGGTGGTCCTGGATATTATAAAGAGGCAGAATGAGTGAGCCATAGAGAGCAAGCCAGTCAGCAGCGCTCCTCTGTGGCCCCGCAGCAGCTTCTGTCTCCGGGTCCTTCTTGCTCTGCTTGAATTCCTGCCCTGACTTTCTGTTGCATGAGAGTTGCACTCTGAAATACACTTCTTCCTTCTCAAATTGTTTAAGGTCATAGTGTTTTATCACAGCAATAGAACCCTAAGGCGTTCCCCATAGGGTAAATCCCATTGTCTCTAATTTCACTCAACAATTTTGTTTTTAGTAAACATTTTCACATTTGTCCTATGACACCAAACATCTTTGGCTTCCTAGTGTTACCTCAAGCATAAAAGAGATAATAAGTTTCAGAACAAATTTATAGAGGATATTATCAACTCCATCCTAAAGGTACAAGCTATCCACCTTTCAACCCCTACCCTTCAGGGATCTGACTCCCTAAGTTCTGTGGCTGCTGAATCTCAGGACTCAGGTAAAGCAATGGCTCTGTGATCAAAGTGAGCTTATCACTCCATCTAATTGTATCTGAAAATGCAGACATTTTATTTGATCTTCAGATTTGCAACTTGCAGAACTCTTCAAGGTTCTAAATGGTTGCATAACATTTTATCCAACTTTATACTGTTAAATATGATGAGTGCCACTCCTTATGAAAGAAGATAAATATACAGTATCTCACCTGCTGGAAAGCTACAGCACTGTGAATGTGTACACATTCATGTGTGTATCAATACATATGCACATGTGCAAGTGTGCATGCATGAGTGTGCATGTGACTGTGAAAACCAGATGCCAAGCTTGGTTGTTCCTCAAGGGCTACCAACGTTTTTCAAATTCTGAGACAAGGCCCCTCATTGGCTTGCAGCTCACCAAGAAAGCAGTATTGACTAGTGAGCAAGTCCCAGGGATGCTCCTGTCTCCCCCTCCCCAGCACTGGGATTACAGATGTGTGTCACACATCTATTTTAGTTGTTGTTGTTGTTGTTGTTTTAACATAGATATTGGAGCTTGGGCTCAAGTATTTATTGTTGCAAAACAAACACTTTATCAACCAAGCTAATATAGGAGAGTCACTCCGTAGACACAATGTATGATCCAGGTGTAGTTACAAGTCACCCCCACTTCCCAAAACCCTAGTATTGGATCCCACCAAACATTCCATAACCAGTAGCTGTGCATGGCTGATGTTAGGTAATAGAAGCATAATCTTCAACTCCCCCATCCCCTTCCCTTCTGCTCAGGACGCCAAGGTAAAGAGCTGTTCACCAGAGATGGTTACCTCCATGACTGCTGGGGCCATTCAAATAGACAAGGATAAATTTAGAGGCTATTTGTCCCTTCAACTCTAGGCCACCTGGAAAACAGCAGGTGGTAGAGTCACACAGCACCAGTAAACACTAGGCTTGTATTCCAGGCCCAAACTTCATGATGATAGCCATGACACAGTTTGGCCTCTTCCATGGGAGGGGACATTTGTGGGAAGAAGTTGACATCTTTTCAAAGCATTAGAACACTTCCGACTGGCTAGAGCCTGGATGGCCAGCTCTGCTTCCAGTGGGTACACAGCTGTCTAAATGGAGCAGGGGAAAATTATAGGGGAGAGGAAGCAGCTGACTAAAAAAGAAATAGGAGAACTCACTTCTCCCTAGGTACAGTGCTGACATCCTTTGCAACCCCAAGTAGGAAGTGCACGGGTTGACAGTCAGCCATTGTCACATGAGAAGGCCACCCACTATTAGCCCTATCACAGAAAAGTTGCTGATGGCTGAGTATGCTGGACCTTCACAAGGAAGGAGGTCCCCTTACAGCTTGCAAATTCAACTCCTCATTGGAACTTGCCTTGTGGGATTTTACATTCAGTCAAGGAACTTTGAAATATTCAAGTTCAGATCTCACTGAGGAGGTCCGACCTGGTTTTTCTTTCTCCTCATAATTTCCAACACTGACTCTTGTGGTCTATCCAATGGGGTGCCATTCTGCTTTCCCAGATGCTAATGTCATGGAAATTGTAGGACATGAGAGAGAGGGATAGAGGGAGAGAGGAAGAGAGAGAGAGAGAGAGAGAGAGAGAGAGAGAGAGAGAGAGAGAGAGAGAGAGAGAGAGAATCAACATTTGGTTCTATACAGTACCTGTAAAAATTAATTCCCTTGTGCAGCAAACAGCATTCCTTGAATGGCATCAGTGAGAATGTTGAGATCACCCTGCACCTTTATGCTCAGAAACACTGAGAACTCCCAGGGGACAAGTAATGGGTGCTGGGAGAGGTCTGGCCTTGGGTTTCGCTCTTCTGACCACTGAGATCAAAGCTACAGATCAGACCCAGACTCTGACTGAAGCATAGCAGGATGCACTCTGTGCTGTCAGGTGCTTTACCTGACCTTACCCATGAGCTCAAAGTAGCTGAACCTCGAAGGTCAGGGAGTCCAGCCAGCTCTCTGGAGGCAAGAGGCTGGAGGCTGGTCGGAAGGTGGCCAGGGTTATAATACTGGTGTTTGAGATGTTTGTGTGGGTGACTCATTCTTTTCCTTTCAGATATGCCAAAAAGAATCTCACCCCTAGGAAAGCAGGGCCATTCCATATAAAGTTCGAGATGATTACCACTGTCCCCGAGTGAGAGGGAACAAAGGGAGAAGCTAAGCAAGGTCACACTAAAGGACATAGAGATTGGCAGAAAAACATTCAGTACAGTAAAAGAGCTGTGCCGGCCTCCCAGGGACTCTCTGGATTGGACCTCTGGTTTATTCAACGTGTACCTGAGGTGCTGAGTCATGTAGCAGATGTTCTCATGTCCAATGAAACTTTATGAACGCCGCACAGTCATAGGGTCTCTTCCAGACAAACAGCAAAGGAGATTGTTAGATCTAACAGGACCTGGGCCAGTCTCCCTGCAGACAATCCATCCACTGTTTGGGCTAACAGCCAAGATGGAGTGGTGACATTCTACCATGCTGGGAAATGTTGTTAAACTGCCAGAAAGAAAAGAGAAAAGCACACTTTTATAGCTACAGAAATTAAATATAAGACATTTCCACACCTTATCCCACTAGGAAAAGCCAGTGCTTTCTTAGCTCTTATCATCTGCATAAAGCCTCAGCCATGTCAGAAGTCCATCTCTGGGGACAGACACACTGAAGAAGCCACCCTTCCCATGGGGTGAGAGGTAGGATGAAGTCAGGGCTGGGACGTTTCCCGTTGGCAAGGTCCTTATCCATTTGTGGGTTCTTTGTTGGCAAAGAAGTTCAGACAGTTTGAAAAGTATACCCCTTAAAGTTTATCTCTCTTAACCTCAATGTTTGGAGGGGGAAAAAGCCGAAGCAGCAGCCAGAACATCCAAACAGCCTATGAAGGGTCTGCAGCCACGAGCAAAGGGTTTGAGAAGACTGTAGCCAAGGAAAGCCTAACTCAACAGCTCAACAACATGTGCTGTGTGAAGCCCAGCGATGTCACCCATGTATCACTGTTGACAGGGACAAAGAAAGAGGGGTGTTCCCCAGGGCCATTGTCAAATGAGAAGAATTGGGAGGAGGAGCTAAGGCAGGTGTGAACACTCTCCAGAACACTGTAGGCTTGTACAGCAGGCAAGAGTGCAAACCCTGAGCAATTGTTAGAAGTATCCATTACTTCATTGGTACCAGAATTAGTAAATACCACTCATTACTCATGGCAAATTGCCTGAGTAATTTTCAGAAGCTGAAGCCCAGGTATGGATTAGATGGCATCGTGCGCATCATGTTAGAATAAGGTATTTTGCGTGTACTTTCACTACAACCTAGGACATCAGCACATGGCATCTTTCTAACCTGATGCTTATCAGCCTCCACCAGTTTTTGCCTCTCAGGTTTACTTACCATGAAGGGTAAATGAGGCGCTACATCATAGAGTTAGCAGGCTTCCTAAGGCTTGAGTATTCCATATATAGAAAGCGCTGGGATCAAGGCACTTACACTATTGCTATGGTCACTATGGCTATTGTCTCCATTTTATGTTTTTATTGTACTATCTTATGTGTATGAGTGTTGACCTGCATACGTATCTCTGCACTGAGTATGTGCCTGGTGCCCACGGAGGACAGAAGATTCAGGAAGGCACTGGATCTTCAGGAACTAGAGTTGCAGGCAGTTATTTGCTGCCATGTGGTACTGGGACTCAAACCCAGGTCCTCTGGAAGCTCAAGGAGTCTTAAACACTGAACCATCTTTCTAGCTCCCTACGTTGTATGTCTAAACCCAGTCTTTCTTCATTTAACTAGTTTATTAGAAGGGTCCAAGCCATGGGTTGCCCTACTACCAAATGTAGTAATGTTTCCTCTAGACACAGGACGCAAAGACACAAGTGATTATTTGGGGTCCCAGAGGACTCCCCTAATTTACTCCACTTTTCTGCTCAGAGCCTTTCCAGATATTGTTAATTCTGATCTGCAGGGAGTGGAGACCACACAACTGAAACTTTTTTTTTCTTTTGCAAAAAAAGAAGAAGAAGAAGAAGAAGAAGAAGAAGAAGAAGAAGAAGAAGAAGAAGAAGAAGAAGAAGAAGAAGAAGAAGAAGAAGAAGAAGAAGAAGAAG
>NC_034597.1:49580289-49583764 GCF_900095145.1 Mus pahari | reverse complement strand
GAAGAAGAAGAAGAAGAAGAAGAAGAAGAAGAAGAAGAAGAAGAAGAAGAAGAAGAAGAAGAAGAAGAAGAAGAAGAAGAAGAAGAAGAAGAAGAAAGATTCTAAGCTCTTATCCTGAGATTTTTCCTCTGGGTGTCATAGGTTTATGGGAATTTCTCACACTATTACTAAGAGCACTGGATAGACCTGCAAAAGAAATTTACAGTACAGGAACTGGTAACAGGACAAGGGGAGAAGGAGGAAGTACCAATAAAATCATCTGCTTATGAATTGTTGGACTTGATGCTGTCAATTATGGCTGGATAGGGTTACCATCAACTTCCAAATGTGGACAACCCTTGGTTAGCTATCTATCTGTTTGTTAGGAGTTCAACTTCTGGTGGTGTATACCCACATCCTCAAACACATTTCAACTCAGCCACAGAGAAGCCAAGAGCTGACCACACTGAAGACAATGGGCCATAAAGCATATTTTCAGGGTGATGTCCAAAGCCTTCATTCCTGGCAATCTAGTGGCTACAGATCTTTATTTCTGGGACCACACACCCTAGAGGAGCTATGGAAAAACATCAGTTGGTTCTGTCCTGTACTTTTGATGTCCCATATAGCCTGGAAGGCCCCTTCCAAATACTGCTTTATAGATTGTTCTACACAATTCCTGCAGTACTCACGAACACAAAACAAAGAAGCAAATATGTGAGCCCTTCTCCAGATGTGCTCCCAACACCCTCTCCCACCATCCCGCTGGACCAAAGAATGGAAGGAATAGATTTATCTCTCCCTGCCTTTCCCCAGCCACTCAGCTCTGTCATCCAAGTCCCCAACTGTGCTCAATTTCAAAATCGGCTGCTCAGCTTCCAACTTCCCCAGCAGAGACTGCTCTTCCTAGGTGCAGGTGGGGACCTTCTCAGGAACTGCTTGTCCCCAGAAGAGTATTGGCTCTTTCACAGTCCTTCCTGGATTTCACAATCCATCCCTGCCATTTTTGAGCCCTCCAATCCCAGTGGGCATCTGGATCTGGTCCCCATTAGGCCAGAGTCCCTCTCAGATCCCTGTCCATTTGGCCTAACTCCACAGAGTCCAACTGCCTCTTCCTCTAAACAAATGCCATCCCATCTGAGGCTCTGGGAGAGAAGAATCGCTTCGGGAAGGGACACTCAGGCTGGGCCCTGGATTCCCCTGGTCTGAGCCATTTTTATAACTACATCCCTAAAATGAGAAGAAGGGAAAGGATTTAGATTTGTTTTTTCAATATAGTAATTCTGCAGTAGGTTTAGGTTAATGACTCAACCAAGAAGCTTTCCCTACTACAAGATACCAGGGCTAGATGTCACAGGTGCCACAGATTTCAAGCACAAGCCACTGAAAATGAAATGCCACTGAAAATGAAAAGCAGAGCATAGGGCAGGCTGTAAGTCTGCATCACTGCACTTTCACGGTGACTTTTAATGTTTACCAAGTATGGAGAACCATAACTTCATTTCTTTTCATGAGATATATGCAAAACTTCCTCTGGAAATCCTAATTTCCAGTGTAAAAGCTTTACCTCTGTCATAGGAAGAACTGCTTTAGGCCCCTGGAATAAGGGTATCAGTGCTCCCATGGCCAAGCAACAAGCCTTTGCATCTCGAGGACCCACATCATAAGAAAAAAAAAAAAAAAGAAACCTTAAAGGATTCATTTACAATTAATCTTTGACTATGGCAAAAGTCACAAGACTACTTTTATACTGCAAACACACTAAGCTCAGTGTTCTAGTCAGGGTTTCTCTTCCTGCACAAATATCATGACCAAGGAGCAATTTGGGGAGGAAAGAGTTTATTCAGCTTACACTTTACATACTGCTGTTCATCACCAAGGACTGGAACTCAAGCAGGTCAGGAAGCAGGAGCTGATGCAGAGGCCATGGAGGAACATTTCTTACTGGCTTGCTTCCCCTGGCTTGCTTAGCCTGCTTTCTTATAGAACCAAGACTACCAGCCCAGAGATGGTCCCACCCACAAGGGGCCCTTTCCCCTTGATCACTAATTGAGAAAATGCCTTACAGCTGGATTTCCTCAACTGAAGCTCCTTTCTCTGTGATAACTCCAGCTGTGTCAAGTTGACACAAAACTAGCCAGTACACTCATTGTCTCTTCTTTTAGTTGTAGATTTAAAAAAAATCATATAATTGGTGATGACAAAGAAAAGGGTCACTAGACCACCAGCATGGACAGCTACTGCACTAACAGAAATGATGCCTTAGTGTGTACTGTTGGCGAAAAAGACACAAAACCATAATAGATCTAGTCCACTAACCTGTCGGGCTCTCCAGGCACTGTCTGCCCACCCTGCCTTGAGTCCAGTGAGGTTCCTGTGTGGGATATACCAGATTTCCCACTTCATAGCTGCTCTGTTAACACAATCAACTTTGACTCCAAACTCCTTGTCCTTTTACACTTTCTGAACAAGGAAATGCTTTCCCATGAAGTCCTGTAGGGAAATGCGTAGCCAACACAAAATTGTGTCCCTTTTTCCATACATATTAAACAATAGGAAATGACAATAACTTACACATTTCTCAAGTGAAGAACTTTCTCCACTAACAGATCTACTTCCTGGGAAAGAAGCAAAAGCCTCACAGGCCAGAGTTGGTGAGTCCTGTTGAAGGCAGGTGAAGAAAAGATAAATTTATGCTAATCTGTAACTCTGAATTAGCTGAACATAGAGGTTCCTCCACTTGCAGACAAGAAGCCATCCCTGGTATCTGAAGAACACTCTCCAAGCCAGGGAGAAAAGTGAGTCCTGCTGAGGCTGCCTGACCTAAGGTTTCTCCTTAGGCAGCAAGATGTTACCTAACCTTGTGAAAGCCAGAGAGCTAGACCTTCAGGACAAACAGAGCAGAGTTGATGTCCTTTCAAAGCCCTTGCACTTTGCTGTTGCTGTGGTTTGAGTACTGAGGGGGTGGTGGGGATCGTCTGAATCACAGGCCGAGAGAGATGGCCTATTGGAATAACAGGAAATGAAACAGAGCTGCAGTCAGTGGGCACCGTGTTTTAAGTGGAGGGAGCTGGGGCCAGAGAAGCCTGGGGGAGCGAGAGCTCTCAGTTAACCCCACTTTGTCTCTGATTTCATCACTTTGCCATCTGATCCTCCTGCTTGCCTCTGATGCATTCCCGGGGATGGGACAACTCACAGTAACCCCCAGGCCTAAGGACATCCCAGTGACAGATATATGGGGGCTGTTACTCCAAAGGCAAACAAGTCACTTGACATGAGCAAGAGGCTGGTGATTTGCAGGGCAGTTGTGCTGACCTCAGAAACAGAGAAGGTGTCACTTCTTACATGTAGGGTTGAATTACAAGCACCTCAGAAGAGCCACGGAAATTCTCTCCCACAATGCTACACCAATGCACAGTGCTTGCAAAAGTTCATCTCTTGCTCTTCTCTTTCATGTCGCCAGGAGAGGGAGAGGGAGAGGGAGAGGGAGAGGGAG
>NC_034597.1:49563989-49580039 GCF_900095145.1 Mus pahari | reverse complement strand
TTGTTAAACCGCATTCATCCAGCCCATTCTCTTTGACTGTTCTGTCAATGTTTTCTATGGTATCTTCTGCACTTGAGATTCTGTCTTCTATCTCTTGTATTCTGTTGGTGATGCTTGCATCTATGACTCCTGATCTCCTTCCTAGGTTTTCTATCTCCAGGGTTGTCTCCCTTTGTGATTTCTTTATTGTTTCTAGTTCTGTCTTTAGATCCTGGATGGTTTTGTTCAATATCTTCACCTGGTTGGTTGTGTTTTCCTGTAATTCTTTAAGGGATTTTCGTATTTCCTCTTTAAGGGCTCCTACCTGTTTACCTGTGTTCTCCTTATTTCTCTAAGGGAGTTGTTTATGTCCTCCTTGAAGTCCTCTATCATCATCATGAGGTGTGATTTTAAGCCAGAGTCTTGCTTTTCTGGTGTGTCAGGGTATCCAGGGCATGCTGTGGTAAGAGAACTGGGTTCTGATGATGCAGCCCATTCTCAAACAAGAACAAGTGTCATTACCTTCCACTGCTGGAGTTTACCACCCCTATTCTTGCCTACAGACACAGGCCCAGCTACCCACAAACAAGGAAAGAGCTGTCTCTTCCATCACCCAGGCTCTGTATGGCTTGTGACTTGCCAGGAGGGAAATTCATAATTGTCTCCTAAAGTTATGAACCTGTTCTAAAAAGGACTCCAAACCTATGGTGCCACCCTGAAACAGAGTGCTTGATGCTTCTCCAAACTCTTTATAAGTTAGTGCTTTAGCCTTACACTCAGAAGAAAGAACACTGAGACACTACACTAAGAGGCAACTCTCCCAGAGAAACCATGTTCTCATACGAGAACTGGAAAGAACCCTGAGGAATTAAATGGCGAAGGCATGTACCAAACCAGCGGTAGCAGAAACATGAAGAAGGGAACAATTTTAATACATACAACAGAATTCAAAGGGGGGAAAAGCAGTTTAGAAGGAAAGAAAGAGGGAGAGAGAGAGAGAGAGAGAGAGAGAGAGAGAGAGAGAGAGAGAGAGAGATTGATTCCCAGAAAGCATTCCATCCACCTAATGGAAGATTTTAGTGTGGTCGATAGTCTCCAAACACAGCCTGATCACAATGAAGAGGAAAGATTCTAAGGACAGTGGAGTAAGGACCGATGGCCTGTGTGGTTGAAAGACAATGAATCATTTTGCAGACATGCCTGCTGGGTGGAGGGGGGGACTTTGGGGGTGTAGAGGTTACAGTATGCTCAGCTTCTTGCTGACCTCCACAGGAATTTATTCTGATGATGCCAACCTTCCCACACACCCTCCAGTAAGGTGGATATAGGATATTAAAAAAAAAATCACTCTTATGTGGTTAGTCGGTGCTCACATCCTGAACATCCTCCAGGAATTGGGGAAAGCAGAGGACCCTCAAAAAGCCTTTTCTCCCTACTTCCCCTGGGGCCTCTGAGGATCTTCAGAGCAGCTGGCCAGCACAAGGGAGTTAAGACAGGTGTGCTCAGGTAACCTGGAGGATTCAGGGAGTCTCCAACTCTGCCTCAGCCAGGAAATATTCTTTACAGAATCCCAGAAGTCCGCGGGATCTGTGCCTGGTGCATGCTACTACTGATTTAGAGCTGTTCCATAAGAGGGAAATAATATCTGCACAAAAGAGGCTGAATTATCCACACTGGCTGCAGAGTCAGGGGGTAAAAAAAAAAAATCTAAAAAGAAAGAGATTAATGTTCTTAACTAAGAAACACAGTATGCACACTCTTTTAAATAAATGTTTCCTAGATATTTAAAAAGAGACTTACTATTTTGCTAGGTTTGTTTTTCTCTTCATTTGTTTTGTTGATAATTGAGCAGAACATGAAATAAACGTGACCTTGAAGATAGTGGGAAAATACATTATGGAAGGGATAATTCAGTCCCTGGGTTAGGTCAAGCTCCTGTGAGAACTAGTGTAAACTTTCTGCCCATAGACTAGGTAGGGTATATTGTAAATGGCTCAAAGAGGCCAAGCATGGTAGTGTGCACCTCTGTAATTCCAGCTACTTGGGAGACTGAGGCAGGAGAATTACTTCAAAGTCATTCTGGGCTACAACAGTGAATCCCTCTTTCAAAATGCAAACATATAAAAGGGTGTGTGAGTGTATGTGGATATAGCTTAGTGGTAGAGCACTAACCTAGAAGAAGGAGGTCCTGAATTCAGTATCCAATGCGGGGGATGTTGGACAGGCTCAAAGAAAAAGATCTTAAAAGATGGTTGTCTGGGTCACTCAACGTAAATACCTACAACATCTAAGAAAATGTCTTGCTTCAATTTTAAGTAATTTTGCTGCATTTTCCTCCTGTGTCTACCATCTCATTAAGCCTGCGTGAAATGCATAATTACCAGACTACACAGGTGAGCTGACTTTGCTGGTATGCACATGAAAGTCTCACATTAATTGCCAATGGAGGACCCCCGGGGCAGGAACAGGGCACATCCAGCTTGTACACTCCACTCCTAGTGCAATGCATATAACAGGGCACACATTCCAAAGAGGATCTACAGATATGTCACAGGAAAACATCCTGTTTATGTCAACCTCCATCCTGAGAGAGTAGCTAGACACCACATACCGTTGTCTCTGGCCAATGCTGTCAGTCAGACCCCAGCACCTGCCCAGTTACTTACCTGACTCAGCCGACCTCAGACACCGATGTCATCCCCTGACTTCTACTTAACTAACATAGCCGGAGAGATATTTCTAGTATAGAGACCAGAGAACTGTTTACAGTGGTAATTCTCCAGCCTCTTAACTAAATTCCAGGTAAGGTGGGGAAGGGGTGTATATCAAGACTACCTCATCCTGTATAGCGCTAAAGCAGAAGTACAGAGAGTTTAGTAGCAGGCAGAAGTATTGAGAACTTAGTAGCAGTACCCAGCAGAAGTATTGAGAACTTAGTAGCAGTACCCAGCAATACTGAATGGAACTCACTTGGGAGTTTTGTGGTAGAGACAGGAGGAAGGAAAGGAGAAGACGCATGCTTCACAGAAGGGGGCTCCGGTTGTCCCACATGCATCTCAGGCCAACATTCAGCACAAGGCTGTGCTCTAAAGCCCTCTATGGACCATCAGACTTTGCTGCCTTAACGTACTCCTCTTCAAATGGCTTCCTAGGCAGCCACACTGAGCTGGAGGGACACTGGGTCTGTCCTGTGTCTGAGCCACGACACCTATCAGCTGATGGGCCGAGTGGCTCCACTTTTTGGTCTGTTCCACCCACACAGATCATAGGAATTCGATCACTATTTGGGGAGACTTTCAAAATGTAGTCGCATGTCACTTTGCCCACAGGGAACTGTTATGAGAAAGGCATTATGTGGTTTCCATCACTATGCCAACATCAGAGTTTATTAGTCAAGTTTTCCATTGCTACAATAAAAAAAAAAACTGACAAAGGCAACTTCAAGAATGGAGGGTTTATTTAGTTCAGGGTCTGAGGGCTTACAGACCATCATCATAGGACGATGCTGAACCTCCACTCAGGCAGTAGAGTGATGAACGCTGACACACAGTTAGCTAACTGTCTTCCAAATCTCTTACCCTAGGACCCCATCCCACAAGATGGTGCCACCCACATTCAGGATGGGTTTCCCTCCTCAGTTAAACCATTTAATGGACAACCTCTCAGACACTTACACCAGGTGTCTCCAAGAGGATCTGAAGCTGTATCAGGAGCAGCCATCAAACTGCCCAAACTGCCTGCTAAACCCCTCCTTTCTGTGGCACAGTAACACCCCCTTCTGAACCAACAGCTGAGCTGTACCCTCATGGTGGACCACTGCTGACAGCTGATTGGATCTTTGAATTCAAATACTTGAAAAGTTATTTTCAGACACTGTAACATGGGAAGAGAGGCTGCGTTAAATAAAGGGTGCATCTGGAGCCTCTGTGGATGGGCCAGGAGAGAAACACTGAGCATCCAAAGCAGGGCAGAGGCAGACTCACAAATTGATCAACAGGAGTAGGGACATTCAGGTGTTGCAGGTGATCGAGGGGATACTGTTAACACAATATCTGTTTCAGGGGACCACAGAGACCCAGAAGCATCCTCAAATGCTGAGGTCAACAAAAGCATTCCTATGGCTGCCCTTTGCTGTTTCCCACAAGGAAAGTGGCTGGAGGTATATAACTCCTGCTTCCCAGTACACCGTCCCTTGAAGCCCAGAGCAGCAGCAGCAGCAGCAGCAGCAGCAGCAGCAGCAGCAGGAGCAGCAATGTCTTAGAGGTCACACAGAATATGACTTCAGAACGCCCTCCTAGGAGCACACGTGTCTATGGGTGAAACAACTTAAAATTAGCAAGGTCAATATTTAACTTGGACCTGGTCTGGGAGTGTGGAATTTTCCATGGAGAATCAGAGCTGTCAACAGAAGCTGGCGAATTGGAACAAGAGCTCTGGCTCCTGCATTTTGAGAAGACAGAATGGCTGGGAGTGGTTCAGAGCAGGAATGGTGATGGTTTGCCAGCCGAGGCCTTGAGCCAAGACCCTGCTAGACAATCATTCCGAAGAGGTCGCCCTGCTACTGATGTTTTTTTCCCACTTTTACTAAACTTGGACCCAACCTTGCACCCCTGCCCTCTGTCCCAGGCTGCTCCTGTGCACTGCAGGCCTGCCTGTCATGCTGTGATTCCTCTAGTGCTCATGCACCACCTGGAGCAGTGCATGGTGGAACACACCTGCAGTTAGCATTTGGAAGGCTGAGACAGAAGCATCGCAGTTCAAAGTCAGGTCCTGTTTCAAAACCTAATGAAGGCAAGAGCTAAGCTTTTATTTGATTATACAAGCTTCCAGGACCAGGCTTGAATGTTCTCTAACAGTGTGAGCCGAGACAGCAGATAAAGACTCATGGGCCATGATGAGGACAAAACTAGACCTTTAAACAGAGGATCGGGTCCCTGTCACCCTCCTTCCTCAGTCCCTCTGGAAAACTTTTGGTCTCATTGACTCTACTTTTTCTCTTCCCCTTTCTAATCATTATATCCTTCCCTGTGTGGTTTTAGGTTTGTCGCTCTTTTTTCTTTTTTCTTTTTTTTTTTTTTTTGTTCTTTGAGGCATACAACTAGGTTGTCCAGTAAAGGAAACACTATTTAATTTTAAAGATCTGTTTGTTTGCATTTTCTAAGTATGCATGTTTTACCTGTGAGTATGTCTGCACACTGTGGGTGTGCCTGGTATAAACAGAGGCCAGAAGAGGGTGCCAGATTTCCTTTATGTGCTGGGAACTGAACCCCAGTCCACTGCAGAGGTAGTAAGTGCTCTTAACCATCAAGTCATCTCTCCAGCCCCTCTCTGCTTTCCAGTGGGTATGTCTTCAGGACTATTCATTTTCCTTTGGGTACTGGGTTTGCTGCATTCCATAGGCTTTGATGTGTTATGCTGACTCCTTTCTCTCAGTCATTACAAAACCACAATAGATTGAGGGGAATCACAGACTGCTTGAGGCAATACAAATGGTCATCAAACTTTGATTTTTTGCCCCTCAATCCAAGATAGATGAAATACCTGTAAGTTGAGTTATTTGGCCTGAAAGAGAAGAAATATGCTGAGCAGATTTGGCTGGAAAGAGGTACAGTTTGTGGCCCTGCTAGAGATCCTGTAGTTCATGGGGTAGACCCATGTGAAGCATGATAGAGACTCAAAAAAGTCTATGACTATGGACACCATTTCCGGGGCTGGAGAACATGCTTTATACTATTGTGAGTTGAATGTGAAGTGATCACCTATGTTTGAACACTTAGTCCCTAGCCAGTGTCTGTTTCAGAAGATCATGAAGCCTAGGAGGTGAGACCTTGTTTGAGGACGTGGGGACTGACCTTGAGCAAAGGTTTTCTTCCTGTCTGCTTTCAGCTTCTCGATCCTCCTACAGTAGAGTAAGCATCCCAGGACTCCTACCAGCTTCTGGGAGCCCTCCCCACTCCCAGACCTTCCTCGCCATGATGGCCTACACCCCATACCATGAGGCAAAATAAACCCTTCCTTCCTTCCATAAGTTGTTCCTTTTGTGATATTTGGTGATTGACAGGAAAACAGCAAGAATTGGACCAGTTGCCCTGGAGCCATTTCTCATTCTCACTTCTTGACACGAGGGCAAACATCAAAGTACCACGGCATCTTCCAAGACTGCCTTCCCATGCTACTCAGCCTCCTCTACCAGCTGGGTGCATGGAAAACCAGTCTCACCGCAGAGGACTGCTCCTCACCTCTGAGATTTGGGTAGTTTAGCAGGTGACCATGAACTGGCCTGCTGCAGTCACAAAAACCCCTCACAATCCTGCCCAGTGCCAGAAACATCCCAGTTGATCTGAGTCATATATCAGTGTCCCCTGCCTCTTCCAGGTCTGCCTTGTTTTGGAATGCTGTTATGCATCAGTAAACACCTGCCATGTCTCCTCCAAGAGGTGGTCCACTTCAATGGTGGGTGAAGTGATTCCTGTTCATGAGTGCAGTTGCAAGGAGTCTCAGAACCACTTGGCATGAAAGGCATCTCGTGATACATCATTCATTATTTCTAACAATAGTTACAGAGAGGGGAGGGCTGCCGCTCATGCACATATACTTTGAATAGGCAACAGCTTCTTCGGCTGGGGCTTCCTGCTTCTATCCAGTTGATTAACGTGCAGCTGAGAATGTCTCTTTAATGGAGAAATAAATCTTGAATTATTTATTGGAATATGTGTTTGATCAGAAAGAGACATCCCCCACCCCAAAGTGAGACTGAACAACTCCACATTTAGCTCCCGAGAACAATGAGTCCTGGCACACCAGAGAGGAATTTGTATTTTATTCAGGCACGTAGCTATTGTGGTCATTATGGGCTGCTAAGCCCAATTGATGGTGAAAATCAGATTCTTGCCTGCAGAATCCTGGCCAAGAAAATATTGCTTAAACTTGGCACCTTACCATGAATCAAAAGCTATTGCTTGCTTAATTGAGTATCATATGTTGATAATTCTTTTCTGGTAGAGGTATAAAATCATTTCCTGGTGTTATTAAAATTGTCTTACAGATGAGGGAACTGAAGTCGAGAGTATCCGAGTCATTCTTCTGCCTCCTGTTGTGGTCTAGGTGAAGCTAAGAAATGAAATGCTCCCGGCTTCCTTCCCAACAGCTTCTCCCTTCGAGACTTCCACTCCAGGAAAGCAACTCCTTTGAAGAAACTCTCAGGCTTAGGTCAATTCACATTTTCATTATAACATAATGAGAGAGAAAAGAAAGAAAACCAAAACATATATATTAACAAAATATGGGCGGATTAAACCTGGATGAAATGAGACTGATACTAGTTTCCTAGAATTTTCTTTTTAAAGTTTCCGTAGTTTTTTGAAACATAGTTTTCCAAATGAAGTTAAAAAGCCCTACTTCTGAAGTCCTGCCAAAGCAAAAAAAACAAAAAATCAAAAAAACAAAAACAAAAAAACAGACATTGAGGTTTTAAAGTTTGTCACATAATTGAAGGCTGATAAAGTCCTGTCCTTCACAAATGTAAGGGAAGGCACTAGGAGAAACACGCTGTGCAAGGAACAAATGCTTCGCTTCCCTATTGCCTTTTCTTATCAACTCTATCTCTTACTCTCACCCATATCTCTGAAAGCTACAATTAAGAGAGTTCTCCGGAAACAGCTTGGGTTCCCACTAACATATAAACCGTGTAATTGCTCAGCAAACCCTCAAGGGTGATTAATGAGCTGTGAGCCCCTGATATTAGGGGAAGGTTGACTATAAAGTAACAACTTTACTCACAGTTCAGAATGACAACACAGAGGCTGTGTGTTCCTATCCACAGGGGACAGGATGGGTGTCACACACGTACATTCCTTATTGCATTCTGTAGATATGGGAGGCAGCTAAGGCCAGGGGGAGAGGGAGGGATTAACCTACAGAGAGCCAGGTTTGAACACAGGCCCCACTGGTTCAAAACAGCTGTGTGACCCTGGACTTGGCTGTCTCCTTTGTGTCTTCGGAATGCTGAAGGAATAACAGATGTCTTTGAAGGTTTGCTAAGACTCCCAACTCCAAGGCAGCAAGTCAAAGCTTCATTGTTCCCCAGAGGCAAAAGCTGCATGCCCCTCTTAGGGTTATATCCTCCCTGAAACCCATTTACTATCTCTAGCCAGGTGCCTACAAACTATTGCCTTCTCTCTCCTTGAATTATCTTACACACATTGGCAAGCTCTGCATCTCCCACATGAATCCAGCCATCGAGGCTATGGACAGTGTCCCTGACAATGGTGCCCTTGGTGTTAGGTGCATCCCCATGCTCTGGGGTCAGAGCCTTGGGTACTCTGTGCTGTTGGGCCAAGTACTCTTCATAGATGACCAAGCATCTGATTCTCAGCCAAAACCAAGTACTGACAATCAAAAGCGCAACCACTGCATCCTCCTGAGGCTTTAAGTCACAGCCAAAGAAACTCAAGGCAATGCAGAGGTTCTCCTTGGCAGGCAGGCTTGTGTCTTCCGCTGCTTCTCCAGGAGACTTTGGTCTTGTGTCTCAGTGTCCTCAACCTGCATCCCCAAACGCCAAGCGCGACTAGATGTTTCTCCTGATTCAGTGCCACACAGTACTGCAGCATCTTTTTATTTTTCCAATTTTTATTAGGTATTTACATTTTAAATGCTATCCCCAAAGTCCCCTATACCCTCCCCCCTGCTCCCCTACCCACCCACTCCCCCTTCTTGGCCCTGGCATTCCCCTGTACTGGGGCATATAAAGTTTGCAAGACCTAGGGGCTTCTCTTCCCAATGATGGCTGACCATCTTCTACTACATATGCAGCAAGAGACACGAACTCAGGGGATACTGGTTAGTTCATATTGTTGTTCCACCTATAGGGTTGCAGACCCCGTCAGTTCCTTGGGTAATTTCTCTAGATCCTCCATTTGATGCCCTGTGTTCCATCTGATAGCTGACTGTGAGCATCCCCTTCTGTGTTTGCCAGGTACTGGTCTAGCCTCACAAGAGGCCGCTATATCAGGGTCCTTTCAGCAAAATCTTGCTGGTGTATGCAATAGTGTCTGAGTTTGGTGGCTGATTATGGGATGGACCCCTGGGTGGGGCAGCTTTTGGATAGTCCATCCTTTCGTCTCAGCTCCAAACTTTGTCTCTGTAACCCCTTCCATGGGAGTTTTGGTGCCAATTCTAAGAAGGGGCGAAGTCTCCACATTATGGTCTTCCTTCTTGAGTTTCATGTGTTTTACAAATTGTATCTTAGGTATTCTAGGTTTCAGGGCTAATATCCACTGATCAGTGAGTGCATATTATGTGAGTTCTTTTGTGATTGGGTTACCTCACTCAGGATGATACCCTCCAGATCCATCCATTTGCTGAGNAATTTCATAAATTCCATGTTTTTAATAGCTGAGTAGTATTCCATTGTGTAAATGTACCACATTTTCTGTATCCATTCCTCTGTTGAGGGACATCTCAGTTCTTTCCAGTTTCTGGCTATGATAAATAAGAACATAGTGGAGCATGTGTTCTTATCACCAGTCAGAACATCTTCTGGATATATGCCCAGGAGAGGTATTTCTGGATCCTCCAGTAGTACTATGTCCAATTTTCTGAGGAAACGCCAGACTGATTTCCAGAGTCGTTTTACAAGCTTGCAGTCCCACCAACAATGGAGTGTTCCTCTTTCTCCACATCCTCGCCAGCATCTGCTGTCACCTGAATTTTTGATCTTAGCCATTCTGACTGGTGTGAGGTGGAATCTCAAGGTTGTTTTGATTTGCATTTCCCTGATGATTAAGGATGCTGAACATGTTTGAGGTGTTTCTCAACCATTCGATATTTCTCAGTTGAGAATTCTTTGTTTAGTTCTGTGCCCCATTTTTTAATGGGGTTATTTGGTTTTCTGGAGTCCGTCTTCTTGAGTTCTTTATATATAATGGATATTAGTCTCTTATCTGATTTAGGATTGGTAAAGATCCTTTCCCAATCTGTTGGTGACCTTTATGTCTTGTTGACAGTGTCTTTTGCCTTACAGAATCTTTGCAATTTTATGAGGTCCCATTTATCAATTCTTGATCTTACAGCACAGGCCTTTACAGTTCTATTCAGGAATTTTTCCCCTGTGCCCATATCTTCAAGGTTTTTCCCCACTTTCTCCTCTATAAGTTTCAGTGTCTCTGGTTTTATGTGGAGTTCCTTGATCCACTTAGACTTGACCTTAGTACAAGGAGATAAGAATCAATTCTCATTTTTCTACACGATAACAACCAGTTGTGCCAGCACTATTTGTTGAAAATGCTGTCTTTTTTCCACTGGATGGTTTTAGCTCGCTTGTCAAAGATCAAGTGGCCATAGGTGTGTGAGTTCATTTCTGGATCTTCAATTGTATTCCATTGGTCTATCTGTCTGTCGCTATACCAAGTACTGCAGCATCTTGTGCCCAAGGCTGACTCCAGCCCTCCAAGGGACAAAAGCTCACAAGCCCTCATCCTCACTAGTATCTCACACATACTAGACATTACATGACTATTTTGTGAATGAATACAGACATGAAAGAGGCTCAGGCATGCATTTAATTATGGAAATGGGGAGATGAGGTATCGTGAAGATAGCATAAAACAACTCAAAAAAATGTAACAGATGCTCTGTTAAGAATAAAAGAATTCCATATATGATTTTCCTAGAAAGATTAGCAATACTCTAAGCTGAACAAACGATCCATGTCATGTAAGTGAGGGAGGGGTAAAGAACAGAACAGAACAATGGGCTCTAGGGATCCTTGATTGATGGGATTTATAGCAAACCCACAGTTATCATCTCATTTTGGGAAACACAAATAAAAACATATTGTTCACAATCCAAGGGACTCAAGTTCATTATCCCACGAGAACTCATTTCCACCTGTCTTGCTCATCGGCTGTCAGTGTCCACCCCAGTACCTCTGTTCTGAGCATGAGTGTGTCTATCTCAATGGACAAAGGTTTGAAGCAACATATGCTTATTTCCCCCTTTTCAAGTAGAATATATTTTTCCCCAGAGTCAGCCACATTCCTCCCATTCCTCTTACTCTTGGACGCTCACTCAATCTGATGACATCATTCGAAAGTTCTCACTAGTCTAGTCATGAAGCAACAGCAGTCTGGGTTTGTCTGCAATCCATTCTGTCTGTGTCCCTCTGCTGTACACCCCTCTAGCAGCAGCCGCTTACAGGCAGAAGCCACTACATGTGTGTTATTATGATGAGTCTACTCCACTGCTAAATAATAAGGGCTTCTGAAAGACAAAAATACAAGAAAAAAATTTACTTCATCAAGTTAAGCTGAGTAGAATCAGCTCTTTGGAGAAGAATAAATACATGGAACAAAAGGGTTGGGGGTAATGGCTTGGGTGATTATGTGAAAGAGCAGAAAACATGAGTACTTAGGTCATGAATAAAGCTGTGTGATAGGCACACAACAGTTCGTTTTCCTATTCTATTTAGATTTATAATGTCGGAATGTCTCCAGAGAAGAGGAAGATAAAACCATTAAGCACAGGTAACAAAATTTGTGTTAGAAAGCAAAAAAAGCACAGACATAGTATAAGTGTCTCACATTCTGTCCAGAAGTCTCCTATCCTGGCATCAGCTCTGGCTCCAGGGCTAGTACTGAGCAACATCTCTGGGGACTTCCTTCCAAGGCTGGGCTGTGGATCTTGTCGTGCATGTTGTAAGCCAATGCAGAAGTCAATGGTGGCTGCTGTCCAAGCCACAGAGCCAGGGGACAGATGGTAGGCCAGAGAGAGGTGGCAGAGCCCTGTAGTGGCATCGAGCAAGACAGAACCTCAGGGCTGTCTTCATCCTGCCAGTCTGAGTTTTGTGCCCCTGAAAGAATGCCTGGTGCCAGAACCAGAGCATGTCCTGCAGTCCCCAGAGTGGATATATACTGTTCACACACGCAGAACCAACTAAGACAGATGTGTCTCACCTTTAGGTGAGCATCCCCTCCAAAGGAGTTAGCCATTGTGGATGAAATGCTTACAGTGCCTCAGAAATATTCTGGTCGTTGTGATGCACCCTAACCCAATGACAGCCAAAAGTGACACCTGACACTAGCTAAGGAAGCAGAGCTATCATGGACCTCTTGTCACCCAGTTAATTTGAATCTGGGGGCCAACTGTCAGATGATATGCCAGAAATATTAACACGGATCTTCTCTTACTTTTTAGTCTGTTCTTTCTACCTAAGCCTGAGCAAGGCTCTCGGTCTGTATCATTTAGGAGAAAATCGAGGATGAAGCAGAGTTTAGTCAGCGTACCTGCCTGTGGAGTGGTGTAGCACCTTGTTTCCTTGTGGAGGGAGAGGGGAAAAGGGACCCTTGCTGTAGTTATGCCAGAGGTAAAGCAGCGATTGAAACCCAACTGACTCCATCCAGGCTGCGCATCAAACCACAGAACAGGAAGACGGCCAGACCAGGTGTAAAAGGTCCTGAACTCAGAGCACACCCCTCCAGCTACTCTCACACTGAGCCCCTCTTCTGGGAAGCTTACAACCACAGCTGAGGGATGCATCCCATCTTCCTCTACAAGGTCGTTCTGGCCATCTGCAGTCATGGATGACACAATGCTGCCTCTTCATAAATAAACCAAGTCTCTTTTGCTTCGTGCCTCTGTACAGCTGCCTTTAAAAAGTCTAACAATCTATATGCTGCCTGTAACTCCAGTTCCAGAAACGCTGACCCCCCTCTTCTGTCCTCCAAGGGTACATATACACATGCATACACACACACACATACACACACATACATACATACATACATACATACATACATACATACATACACACATAACTCTTTTTAAAAACACATAATTAAAATGTTCCTGTGAACAAATACTGATGAGGGGAAAGAGCAGATCACACAAATATGACTTCACCTGGGCCTCTTGGAAAGTGAATCAGAGTGACCTCGAAGAGGATAAACATGAATAAACTATGCTTCTGGATTTTGTATGAAATTAACCCCCACCATGTGGCCACTGACCGCAAAGTGGGACTTTTACCAAAGATATGTTGATATCTTATGAAATGAACTGGGTGAATTTATCAAAAGATAAATCTTAAATAGCTCAAGAGAAAGTCGGGTGTGAAAGCTCTAAAGAGATACTAAAACAGCTGTGGAAATAACCAGATAATTGATGAGAGCCAATAGTAATAGGAACACTAAATGTTGGGGAAATATATAAAGTATCAGGCTTAGCATGCATTCACAAGCTAGATATGGGCACTAAAGCAGCCCCTTCACATGCTGCCTCTGGCTCATGGATACCATAAAGTGCCTGTAGTATGTCTTCTGTCCTGAATGTTGCTAACAGGGTTCCTAAAGCCCAGAGGCTGTATTGGTGTTGTGGAAATACCAAGAGAGTGAAATAGTTAGGAAAAGACTTCCAGCTGGTGACGAGAGAGAGAGAGAGAGAGAGAGAGAGAGAGAGAGAGAGAGAGAGAGAGAGAGAGAGAGAGAGAGAGAGTTCCAGAGCATCACAGTGCACTAAAAAGCACACTAAGCAGAACTCTGCAGAGAGCGCAGAACGGATGTCCCTTCTGTGCCCCAAACGTGCAACCCAGCCTCACTCCAGCCTTTGTGACTACTTTACACTTCTAACGCTGCCTTTGATGTTTGTTTCAAATGCATTCTTATTCGATGAAAATGGTGTGCAACGGGTGTGGCGTGGCGTGATACTTCCCGGTCCTTTAATCCTTCTGTCTGGCCTGGATCTTGAACTCCCAGGAACGGACAGTGGCTCAACTGAACAAATATGTCGGAACACTTCTTAGAGTACCGGGGAATGAGGGGGAGATGCTAGGGGAACCCAACACAGTCCCCACCCAAAATATACTTTATGAAAATATCACTATGGTCAGGTAGGCACGACGAAAAACCTCGAAAAAGTTTCAAAGGCTGAACAGCACAGTGTCACCAGGTTGTAGAAGGCTTTGGAGGAGGGGTGGCCACTGATGAGTTCTCTAATTGAAAGCAGGTTGGGCTAGTCCAGGGTTACGTCCTCCCCAAAGACACCTGTCCATTATCCAGGGTTTTTCTCTTCTGCAGCACCTTCCCTTCCTGTGCCAAAGGCCCATGGCATGTCTCATGATGCTACAGCCCATACCCAGCTGTGCCACCCTCTCCCTACTGTCACTGGATAGCTATGCTTCACTCCTTTTGTGACAACTCACTCTCCAAGAAAGAGCAGCAAAAACCAAATTGACCGTTTTCCCCATAGCCTAGGGCTAGGCTTTACTATCATTTTTCTAAAGTGACACAGGACCTCGCTGTACCCATTTGATGCCCCCTTCACTAAGGGTTTTCACGATTACCAGTTTGAATTAAGAGCACTCTTTGTCTAAAAGCCAGCTCTGGGAATGATTGCTTTCTTCATCTCCTGGACATCTCTCTTCTTCCTTGTTCACTGCAACAGAAGAATCTGTCACAGGAGAAGAATCTGGGGACTCAGCCTGCAGGGTAATCATTCCTAGGGAGGCAAAGGTGCAGGTGGTTTACATTGCTGATAATTTACCAGAACTATAGAAGACTTGACCTACCTATGTCATTGGAACTGAGTCTTGAAGCTACGGAGGATGAAGAATCAAAGCCACAGACATCCAAAAGTAGGTGCCAGCGAGAGCGTGTTAGAGGCCAGTCTGCCCCTGACTCATCTTAGAGGACTTCGGGTGGATGTGCAGTTTTGTCCAACTTCCAATGAGAATCCAGCAGATACAACACAGCTGTGGGACTGGCAGCCACATGCGGTCTCCTGTGGTGGAGGTGAGCAGAGAGTTAGAGGGTTGCTCCTCCTGGAGATTTGGGGGCAGTGGCGTTGGGCTGCCTCATCTGCCTGTTGTTTAGGATCTAGTACTGGCAAGGCCATCAAGATTTCCATCAACTAACCGCAGGAATGCTTTAATGTTGTCAAACGCATCCTGCAAATATCACAATTATCTGGAGCTCAGTTGCTTTATTTTAAACTAATTATTTATGTGGCACTTGAGTGTGAGTCTGTCTGCTGGGTTGCATGAGTGCCAGAGAGTGTGTGAGGAGGTCAGGGGATAACTTGAAGGAGTCAGTTCTGGCCCTCTACAGTGTAGGTCTTCAGGACTGAACCCGGGTCATCAGGTTTAGCAACAAATATCTTTACCTACTAAGTTGTCTCACCAGCCCATGAGGGCCAACTTTTAAAACCCCTGACCCTGTAGGGGTTACATTAGTAAATGTGGGGTCTCTCTCTCTCTCTCTCTCTCTCTCTCTCTCTCNCACACACACACACACACACACATCAGTGACAATGAAATATCTCTGAATGTAAAAATGCCCAGTAATTATTTCAAAATCAAATATATAAGGTACACGAGTTGCTCCTGGCGCACTCTCCCGTGATGCATGGAGCCACCTCACTGCGGCCTTGGTTCTGAACACAACGCATACACACTCTGCATCACTTAAGCCATGCCTCATGCAGGGAGAATGAACACTGCCTGAAACATCTTAGCTTAGACTCTACATAACTGTGTGTTGTGAATTCCAGTTTCTTTTTACTCCACATACAAGGGTTTTTTGTTTGTTTATCTGTTTGTTTGTTTGTTTGTTTGATAATGCCGTTTGTTTGTTTTCTTTTGAAAAACATAATGGTTTAGCTATGGGAAAACAATAATTTTTTAAGTTGTTCTACCATATTCCTTAGCATGCAAGTATCAATATAGTTTGGGGAATATATTGTATTAGGATGCTTATGTTTGAGAATTGATGTTAAGCAACTAACTCAAACTCCATTTTAAAAAGTAAAATTTTTACTTAAGATGGAATTCCCAACAATTTGTAGTGGTCCTAAGTATTTTTGCCACTTGACATACATAAGACTATATTCTCACCAGTGATAACTATAAACATGGAATAACTACAAAAAGCATTGACAGTGTTTGGTATCTCTCTTTATCAAATATTCAGCTGAGATTTAATTTTTAATGTAAAAATATATTTTAAAATTGTGTGTGTGTGCGTGTGTGTGTGCGTGTGTGTGTGCGTGTGTGTGCGTGTGTGTGTGCGTGTGTGTGCGTGC
>NC_034597.1:49560190-49563744 GCF_900095145.1 Mus pahari | reverse complement strand
CGTGTGTGTGCGTGCGTGTGTGTGCGTGTGTGTGCGCGTGCATGCGTGTGCGTGTGTGTGTGTGTATGTGTGTGTGTATGTGTGTGTGTGCGTGCGTGTGTGTATGTGTGTGTGTGTGTGTGTCAGAGAGGGATGGAGGGGGAGGGGGAGGAAGGGACTAAGCATTGGGCAGAGGACAACTTTCAGAAGTCAGCTTTCTCACTATACCAAAAAACTGTTGTAAAATAGATTTTCTTAAAGTTTACCCACCCACTAGGGGCTTGAACTCAGTTGGCTTGGTGAAAAATGCATTTACCTGCTGAGCCATTTTACTGTCCCTCTCTATATAAAAATAAGCAACCACATCTATCTCCTTAGTTCAGAAATCTCCTTATGTCATTGTCTTAGCCACTTTTCTATTCCTGTGAAGAGACACCATGACCAAGGCAATGCTTTTAGAAAACAAAGCATTTAATTGGGAGCCTGCTCACAGTTTCAGAAGGTGAGACCATTGCCATCCTGTAGGAAAGCAGACAGGATTGGTGCTGGAACAGTCAGGCTGAGCGCTTTACATCCTGATCCATAGGCAGCAGGCAGAGAGAAGAGGGCAGGGCGCGATGTGAGCTTTTAAAACCTTAAAGCCCATGCCCATGACACTTCACTCCAACAAGACCACACCTCCTAATCCTTTTCAAACAGTTCCACTAACTGGGCACCAAGCATTCAAATACATGAGTCTATGGGGCCCAGTCTCATTCAAACCACCATAATCTTTAAACAGTAAGATGACATACACACCAAATATTTTTAAAATACATTTTTCTTATGATTTATTATGAATAGTAAAAGTTTGGCTTGTATGGCTATTTGATATATCTGCATACCTGATATCATGTAAACTTTTCTCAGGAGAGGGAAATACCATGAGGTACATCGCATGCTAGCATGAAGACCCGAGGTCCCTAGCATCCACGCAGAAAATCTGAGTGTGCCAGAGTGCACCTGTACTCCTTCCTGGGCTGGGAAGACAGAGACGGGGGGCTTACTGGGGCTAGCTAATTTGCCAGTCTCCCTGAATTATTGAGCTCCAGGTTCAGTAAGAGACTCGAAAACTAGGGTGGCGAGTTACTGTGAAAGATCCCGGACAATGGTCTCAGGCCTCCAAAGGCACGCATGTGGGCATGGGAGGTGACACCTTCACACACTGATTCTGGGGACGAGAAGGGTCAAGAACAGAACACATTTAAGAAGCCCTGTATATAGGACACTCTGAGGGCATCTCCCCATCTAGCACTGCAACCTCCACGTTCACCAACAGAATCATCAAGGACTCCATTGCCTTCTACCCCTTCACATGGCCAACACCTAACACTGTGCTGAAAAGGGAACTGTGAGCTGGTCCAGGAGATACAGCTTTCCCAACACCTTGCGAGGCCTCTGCTGAGTCTCCCACTCCATGTTTCCAGCAAAGCAAAGGACACACATTCATGTCACACATTAGCTCTGAGTTCAGCTCCAGGCATCTTGACTACATTTCTACGTAATAAAAACCAGCCTTGGGAAAGATTTAAAAAATGAAAAAGTCAGAACTGTTGGTCTATTCTGAGGGCGGCAGTTAATTAGAACCTGTTTTTACTAAGCTGCTCTGCACCCAGAGAGCAGAGGACCTCTCAGTTTCAATGGGCCTGCTGCTTCCTGTGATAATGTAAAGCAAATCAATGATGCAGAGGGGACTGGTGCCTGGGATGACAATAATTCCTTCAACTGTGCTTAGAAAATCCAGGGACACACTCTATGCTCAGGAGAGCAGGACAGAGGCTTTAGAATGTGGTAGGAAATGAGTTGAAATTCCCTGCAGAAAAATCCAGAGCCTTTCCTCCAAGTCTCATTAATTCTCAAGTTTCTCCCAGTTGACAATGGCTGTGCCCCAGGGCACCCTGAGGAGTGTGGCTCTCCCAGATCTTTATGGAAAGCACCACCTGGAAGGGGATGGTGGTGGGGACAACCTGAGGATTTGCCAAAAGGGAGGGGCTGCAGAACCTTTCACATTTTTGAATTGCAACTGTTTTCTGTCATCGTAAAGAAAGAGGTAATCATTTCTTTCCAGCAATCCCCCCCCCCCCCGTCTCCTGCACTGACTATTATGAAATTGCCAAAGACCACACACTTGGCTTTCTCTGTTTTCACAGTTTTTAAAACCAGCATCAAAAGGCAAAGGGGGCAGGAGTCGAGGGTTCCTTTTCCAGCACAGCATCTGAAGTGGAATTCCTTCAAGAGAATGCTATTCTCTTCTGGCTACTTTCCATGAGTTCCATCTTCTCATTAAGTGTTTATCATCTCAAGTAAAGAAAATGGAGTCCAAAAAATAAAAAAATAAAAAAAAATCTCCAACTGTGTCCAGTTGGGAAAGTGCCATAGAGCCCTGAGTCTCATGCTATTGAATATTCTGGAAATGAATTTTAAAATCTAAAAAATTTTTCACTCATAATATTAAAGGTTCAAATTTATGATAACATTTATCTCCATGTTAATAAGGAATTCGCAAACAAAGATGATTATCCAGGCCTTTACAGATGCTTAGCCATGAATCAATCCGGCAACATATTAGTGATACAAGGCAGTTGGTTTTTAGCAGAGTTGGCCCACGGTAAGGTGTTTCTTTTTTATGTGAAGTTATGTTGAGAGAGTTTTGAAACGCGTACCATCTGAGTCACAGACCCTGGCTCAGAGGCAGGAATTCAACACAAACAATTTTTAGCAGCACATCAGATGTAAAGTTTGTTTTCAAGGGAAAATAAAACACACCTCTCACATCCAAAACCAGCTCGACCCATGAAGCAGGAAAGAAGATGCTGCTGGGTACAAGGTCTAGAGTCACCACAGAGCCCCGCCTATTCCTGGCCCCAAGCCTTCTAATGCGCAGTCTCTATCCGCCTGGTACCCACACACCAAACATGCACCTCAGTCCGTGCTACCAATTCCCTCAAGCTTTAGGGGCTCAAGGTGTGAGTCACCATACACACACACACACACACACACACATACACACACACCCCACATCATTATTTGTGCTATTGCTCACTACCACCCTGGCTTTAGTTTCCCTCTAGTCTCCAACATAATAGCATGAAAGTCACGTACACAATTTAGATTAATACATATGAGATACTTTTAGAGTTTCAACAGCTCAAGAAATGTGTGCCTGTAGTGAAGAATGGCATCCTTAGAGTCGTGGACTGGCCTTGGACAGAGTGTGATGCTTCTGTTCCTGCTCCTGTTACACAAAATTTCCATCTTCCCTCAGAGGTTTTTGCTACCTGACTGGTTCTTCTGGACTGAACAGTTCCTGTTCTGAGCCTGCGCCTGCCTACCCAGCTTCCTGTCATTGTCATCTCTCTGCTTCTCTCAGCTAGTGTCCATTGTTATGACTTGGGATTTATTATTGACTTCTTTCTTCATCACTCTTGAGACAGACCTCTCAGGCTGGAGAGCTTTCTTTCTTTCTTTCTTTCTTTCTTTCTTTCTTTCTTTCTTTCTTTCTTTCTTTCTTTCTTTCTTTCTTTCTTTCTTTCTTC
>NC_034597.1:49551332-49560159 GCF_900095145.1 Mus pahari | reverse complement strand
TATTGATTTATTTCATGTATATGAGTACACTGCAGCTGTCTTCAGACACACCANAAGAGGGCATCAGATCCCCATTACAGATGGTTGTGAGCCACGATGTGGTTGCTGGGAATTGAACTCAGGACCTCTGGAAGAGCAGTCAGTGCTCTTAACCGCTGAGCCATCTCTCTAGCCTGAGAGGTTCTTCTAATAGGCCCTGTAAAACCTAGCCACAAGATCTATTCAGTAAGTATTAAGGGACAGATGGAAAGCCCTGGTTCAATCCCTGCTGGGGATCGGCTCTGATAGAGTAATGTCACCACATGACTAACAACCAAAGCAGTCCCTCAACTGATAACAGACTTTGCTTTTATTTGAAGACATAGTTGCTCTTATCTTAATTAATTAACTAATTAATTCCATTTTATAAATCAGAGTGTTTTACCCGCGTGTATGTCTGTATAACACATGCATGCCTGGTGCCTATGGATGTCAGAAGAGGGTGTTGAATCCCCTGGCATTGAGATTATGGATGGTTGTACCCACCATGTGGTTGTAGGAATCAAACCCAGGTCCTCTGCAGGAGCATAAGTGCTCTTAGCCACTGAGCCATTGCTACAGGCCTCGTTGCTTTCATTTTGGGTGAGGGGCAGGAGACAGGATGAGTGAGTAGAGACAGAAGACTGGAAAAGTCAGAGGCCACCGAGCTCAGTGTCCCGCCATTGTGGTGTACTGGAGCTGCCTGGGAAGCTTATTAAAAAGTAAAAAGCTCAGGGCCAGTGAAATGACTCAGAGGGTAAGCACACTAGCTGCCGAGTCCTGTGACCTGGAGGAAGGAAATCCCAAAAATTGTCCACGGGCACAAGAACACATACACATGCATACACAGACACACAGACACACACATGAATGTAATATAAATAAATAAATAAATAAATAAATAAATAAATAAATAAAGTGGCTATGACTATAGTTCATAGTAGGAGGCCCTAAGTTCAATTCTAAGCAACAAAACTCAAAATTAAATTAAATTAAAAAATTAATTAAAAAAAATACCCACAGCCTCAGAGTAACCCCCGAAACACTTGAAAACTATTTTTACAGTGGGATCAGAAATCTATGTCTATCTAAACCAACTCCCGAAGGACTTAGAGCAGCTAGTTCGGTGTTGAGCAATGGGTAGGTGTTAGGAATGAACACTGGATTCAGATCATGATTCTGACCCCAGGCTATGGGACTTAAGGTAAGCTACTTCAGCCCTCATCCCTGCTCACTCGCTGTGAAGTACATGCAGTCCCCTAGACACAGGGAGACGACCATTTTCTGACTGTGAGTGGTGGTGTGGCTTTGGTCTGTGATCTGTGGACCAAGTTGTCTCTGTTATCCAGAGGGCCAGACATCCCAGGGCCAGTCCTTCTGGGAAGAGAAGAGGTTATTAACAGGAGTGGAACCTTCATAGGTGTCTTTAGTGAATAAAAACCTCAGTGGGGCCCTACCTGGATTCCAGAGAAATCCTGGAAAAACGGGATGGGAAAGGGCGCCAGCCAGGAAGAGGGCTCGAGCTCAACATGAGATTGCTCCAGATGGTCCTGTGAGATGCCTTGATGCCAGAGGGATGGGAAGAATCATAGTTAGGGCCAGGTTGTATATTATTCAGTAAACAAATGATTCCTTCTATGATCCTGGAGGTAGAGCAAAAGCTATCCATTTGTAAATGCCCAATCCAATCTGAACCGCACTTAGAAATGAAGGGGAAATTCATGGCCATGTCAAGACTGCCCCAGTAAGGAAGAGCAGAGTCACTGCTAGTATTAGTGAACCCCAAAGGCACACTAAGTCAGGGGAGAAATATAGGAAACTATGTATTTCATGTGACACAAGACCCTTCTCTCTGTGAAAGCAGACTGGCAATCTTTAATTTGTTGAATATAGCCAGTGTCTAGGCTTAACAGCACATGAGTCGGCAGGTGCCAAGGAAGGCTTCTGTAGCACAGATTGCCCCTCCAACCCCCAAGGTAGGTGGATCTGACATCAAATCTCCTAGTATGTAAAAGCTAGTCATAGCAGCAAACTGGCATTGACCTCTGGCCTACACAGGCTTATACTCAGGAAAACACACCCACATGCACCCATACATGAACTCACATACACACACACACACACACACACACACACACACCACGTGTACATGGTAAAACTCAGAGGTTAGCAGAAGAAGTTTGATAACATTATGATTGTCAGCAAAATGCAAAGCCTGGATTCTGGCTACTACGGCCACCCCAGTACTAGGGGTTGATTCTGTTTCAGTGTATCGTGAGAATTTGAATCTTATTCTTTAAAGACACACAATCCAGGCATTTTATCCATAAGCCATATGCCTAGATTGCGTAGATCTAGCATTATACTAACATATTTCCTAGCTAACATCACCCTTGTTACTCACCGTTTCTCCTAGCCATGTAGCTCTGGTCTATGACAGCTTCCTCCTCCTCTCTCTCTACCTGTAACCCCCTCTCTCAAACCTCCAGTCCTACCTTTTACCTCCACTGCTGAATCATAGGCTCTAGCCTTTTAGAGGTCAGTTAAGTTAGGGAGAAGGCTCACATGGCATCACTCGAGTATATAAGGATGTGCTTGTCGGAGGCAACCGCATTGTGAGGAGCCAGGATTTAGCATTAGGTACAAGCAGCATCAGAGCAGCCCACTACACTATTGTCTTAGTTACAAACATTTCTACCAATTTTACTCTATGGGTATGGGTGTTTTGCCTGCATTCATGGATGCATACCAAGTGTACACCAGATGCCTTCAGAGGCCAGAAGAGAGTATTATATTCCCCCAAATTGGAGTTGCAAGCCACTATATGGATGCTTTAAATCAAACATGGGTCCTCTAGAAGAGGGGTCAGTACTCTAAACCATTAAGCCACTTCTCCATCCCACAGTCAGAAGTTTTTATCCACAATCTCTTTAACTAATTATTGCAGAAGCTGACATAGGAACACAGCCTACCCCAACCTTCACTACACAGTCTCAGAATGTTGGGTTTGCTATAATTCTGTCCATGGACAGGTTCTATTTGCTACCATTCCAGTTAATGGGAGGAGGGAGCAAGGATTATCCATGTTCTCCTCATTTCCAGTATGTTTTCACACCTTTAAGATTCCACAGGTCAGAATCAGGACACTGATCTCAATTGTAGATAAAGATAGCAAATATAAGACCTCGTGTCCCACTAGCTCAAATACTAAAGTCAAAATGGAGAGCAGATAATGGGGAGTCATGAAGTCTTTGTGTTCCATGCCCCTCGCACTGATGAATGAACCATTTCATTCCCCTCTGAAGAGCCTGTGGGCTGTGTTTACTGTGAAGCCACAAACACGGAGGAGCCTTCAGTACAGAACTGGCTGAACTCATGAGTGAGTGCCAAGCAAACCTGTAGAACCTGCTAGTCATTGACTCTTCTCAGATGTGTGTGTCGTAATTTGCTTGGACACATTTGCACTCTAAGCGTTTTTTATGTTCTCCAGTGGTAACATTGCAAACCAGAGAGCAGGGAGCAGGGAGGGACAGAAAAGGAGAAGCAGGGCGACTTCCATGCCCTGAGGTCTTTACTGTAGTGGAAGAGACAAATATGGTTACCAGCAGCAGGAAAGACATGGTGTGACCTAGCTGGGTGGAGATGACTGACCCGGAGTGAGGTGAGGAAGTTAGGAAAACAAGAGACAGCCCTTTCTTGGAATCAGTGAAGACAGGCCAGGGAGGGAGGGCTGGGAGGTTTGACACCAGCTTTAGGGATTTGATAAAGAACTGGGTAGACAACATGGAGGTGAAGCGATGTAGACAGAGCCAAGTGAAGTCTTGCATGTCCCACTCTGGATCGGAAGTGTTTCTTCTGGGCTGTATATCATAGTTGCTGTGATGGTCAACATGTGTACAACAGCATGAAGTAGGTAGCTGGTGGAGACACTGCAAAAGGTAGAAACCAGAAGGCTCTGCTGGCTGGATGGACTGTCTCCATGGAAGGAGCTCAGGGAAGATGATCTTCCCCAAACAAATTCTAACTAGGAAGTGCGAACCTGGTTCATGATCAGATTCAGCATACCACTGAACTCAGAAATTTCTAGAAAAATTTAAAAAGTACCCTCATTCCATTTACATGAAACTATTAGGGCAGAAAGCAAAAAGATCTTGTTCAACTAAAATTGCTGAAGTGATGTAAGAAGTCAGAATATCACTACCCTAGTTGGACTATGACCAGGAAGCAGGACTAATGCCTCAGAGTCCGTGGGGGAATCGAAGAGTCCTCTTGAGTGACCTAACAGCTCAGGGAGACAGGGACTAGTGACCAAAGGAGCTGAACACCACAGCATCCTCTGGTCCAGCTACATAGAAATCCCTGTCACTACATGCAAAATGATGCTGGTACCTGAAGGCCCACCAGGTAAACTGGAGCCCATTCTGAGGAAAACACAAGCATTTGCACATTACAGTGATAAGATTTAATAGACCCACTATCAACAAGAAAGTGAGCTATTAAAACTTTAACTCCATAGAAAATCACATGTCTACAGGTAAGCCACTGCCTTCAGCCCACCATGACTGAAAACTTACTTGAACTAAGTTTTATAAGATATGTATGACACATGTGGGAATAGTTTTAAATATATGGTATATAGTACTTGAGAATTTCATTCCTACATATATATTGACGATGTCCACATCCCGTTACACTCCTCCAGCCTCTCCAAGATGTCCCACCACCTCTCCCTCCTACTTGCATTTCCTTTTTTTTTTTTTTGTAACTCATTGAGTTAGTTAGTGTGTGTGCATACATGAGTGTAGAGCCATCCACTGGAGCATGGACAAAGAAGCAGAGGTCACATCCCTTAAGAAAACTGACTCTCCCTCCACCAAATTCCAATTGCTCCTCAGCCAGAGATGAGAATTCAGGAGCCCCTCCCTGCTCAATGAAGACATTTTGACTGGCTTGCACTTACACTATTGAAAATATTTTCTAACATTCAATATACAGACTAGAACTAAACATGATTACATGCCCAGAGTTTTAAGAAACTATGTGCCTTTCTGTGGAACAAAACTACATTTTTAAGGCTGAATTTAGTTGATATTTATATAAAATTGAGTGAGAAAAGACATAAGGATGGCATACTGTGATAAGTAGTTCCCAATTCCTCAGTCCCTTATAGGATAACATACCTGTTATCCTGAGGCCCCCAGTGACTCCCTATATGTAGTATGTACCTCCCAGGGCCACAGTAGTGTTTGGCCCCCATGACTTTATTGAACAAAAGTAGTGATGCTGTGCAGAACAACTGCATGCTTTCCTGAGACTTTTTGCCTTCTTCTTCTTCCACAAGGATGACTTGTCTCAAGTAGACTTTGTTCCTTCAGCCTAGGTAGAGGAAAAGACACTTGGTACAGAATCAACAATTCTAAATCAAGCCACAGCAATAGCTATCACCAATTAAAGTTAATATGATACATCTGAACCTGCACCATCAGCTCACAGGACTGAGCACATGATCCGTATCTATTAGGCAGTGTTTGGGAAGCCTGGATGACCAAGTGAACCATTTCTAAAGCAAGTGGGTCACTGGGGATGAGCCTTGAAGTTTCATACCCAGCTCCATTTCCTGTTGGCTCTCTGTTTCCTGATTGTGAACATAGTGACTGGTCCCTTCCATGCTCTTGGCACCCTGACATCTCAGGATAAAGAACTTTACTGTTAAACTGAGAGCTATGGTAAACCCTTCCTTCTTTCCTTAGGTTGCTTTTGTCTGGTATTTTGTCAAAGCAATGAGAAGTAATACAGTAACCAATATGAGATACCAGCAACTAACCCCAATCAGAAACCATGGAAACGGGAAGTATTTATTACCACAGGAAAGTTGTGTAATACACCTGCCTCTGGGTTCAGCTGAAGAGAATAACCTTGCCTTCTTGTTCATCTGCATGTAATAACTCACACTCTTGATCAGCTGTATGTAATAACCCCGCCTTCCTGACCAGAACACTAATGACTCAGGTTCTAAGATTAACAATTGACAAAGGGGACCTCATGAAACTCAGAAGCTTGTGTAAAGCAAAGGATACTGTCAATAGGACAAAACAGCAACTTATAGCTTGGGAAAAGATCTTTACCAGTCCTATATCCAATAGAGGACTAATATCCAAAAGATACAAAGAACTCAAAAAGACTGCAGAAAACCAAATAACCCAATTAAAAATGGGGTACAGAGCTAAACAAAGAATTCTCAACTGAGGAATCTCAAATAACCGAGAAGTAGGTTCAACATCTTTAGTGATCAGGAAAATGCAAATCAAAATGATCCTGAGATTCCACCTTACAACAATCAGAATGACTAAGATCAAAAACTCGAGCAACTCCAGATGTGGGTGAGGATGTAGAGAAAAAGGAACACTCCTCCATTGCTGGTGGATTTGCAAGATGGTACAACCCCTTTGGAAATCAATCTGGCAGTTTCTCAGAAAATTGGGACTAGTTCTACCTGGAGATCCAGCTATACCACACCTGGGCATATACTCAAAAGATGCTCCAACATATAAGAGGGACATGCTCCACTATGTTCATAGCATCCTTATTTACAATAGCCAGAAGCTGGAAACAATCCAGATGTCCCTCAACAGAAGAATGAATACAGAAAATGTGTTACATTTATACTATGGAATACTACTCAGCTATTAAAAATGACTTCAATAATTCTGTAGGCAAATAGATGGAACTATAAAATATCATCCTGAGTGAGGTAACTCACACTCAAAAGGACACACATGGTATGTACTCATTGATAAGTGGATATTAGTCCAAAAGCTCAGAATACTTAAGATATAACTCACAGACCATGTGAAGCTTAACAAGAAGGAAGGTCAAAATGTGAATGCTTCAGTTCCACTTAGAAGGGGAAACAAAATAAGCATGAGAGGCAGAGAGAAGGAGGGACCAAGATGGAAAAGGGGAGGGTAGGGTACAAAGGTGTGGTGGGGGGACAGGACCAGGTATGGGAAGAGACTGGAGAGAAGTCCAGAGGGTCAGAAGTATTAATAGAAATAGGTAGCAGTGAGGGGTGGAGAACGAGGGGGGGGAATTACTAGAAAGTTCCAGTCACCAGGGATGCAAGAGGCTCCCAGGACCCAATGGGAATGGCATTAGCTTTAAACAGCAGGGAGACAGAACCCAAAGAGACCACCTCCAGTAGATAGACATGGCCCCCAGTGGAGGGATGGCACCACCCACTCATCTCAAAAATTTTAACCCAGAATTATTCCTGTCTAAAGGAAATACAGGGACAAGAAAATAGAACAGAGGCTGAAGGAAAGGCCATCCAGGGACCACCCTACCTTGGAATTCATCCCATCTGTAGACACCAAACCCCTATTGCTGATTCCAAGAAGTGCTTGAAGACAGGAGCCTGGTATGGCTGTCCTCTGAAAGGTTCTGTTAGCAACTGACTAAGACAGATGCAGAGACTCAGACCAACAGTTGAATTGAGCCCAGGGACCCCAATGGAAGAATTAAGAGAAGGACTGAAGGAGCTGAAGGGGATTAGAACCCCACAAATAGAACAATAATAACTAACTAGACCCCACAGAGCTCCCAGGGACTAATCCACCAACCAAAGAGTATACATGGGTTAGTCTATGGCCCCTCCTACATATGTAGCAAAGGATTACCTTATCTGCCATCAGTGGGAGGGGAGGCCTGTGGTCCCGTGGACATGCTGCTCCAGAGAACAGGTTGTTGGAGGGGTGAGCAGGGAGTGGGTGGGTGGGTGGGAGAGCACTGTTTTAGAGGCAAAAGGGAGAAGGGATAGAGTCAGGGGGTTATAGAAGGGAGACTGGGAAGGGGGACAACATTTGAAATGTAAATAAATGAAGTAATTAATTAAAAGCAAAGATCTGACTTAAGATACCAAGTCATTTCATTAAATTAATTATAAGTATGTATTTGCAAAACACTTTCATCCTATCTCATGATTTTCCAAGGATTCCAAAAATGCCTGTAATATAAGCTTTTATTACTTTGATGAACTGAATGCAACTGAAGACAAGAAGGCTTTCAAAGACCTTGAGACATATGTAAAATGACTAAACTAAGTTTTAACATGGAAACATTTGAAATAAAGTGTGCATATTCGTGGGAAAAGAAAGAAAAACTAAGGTCATTCTATTGAGAATATGGGAACTCTAGAGCAAGTCCCAAAGTCAAAGAAACCCAATAGCCAGAGGGACAGCAACCCCCACCCCCACCCCAGGCCTTGAAGAAGTTGGTGAGGGGAATGGGGACACAAGGACGTTCTTGCCTCCCTCTGTTCACGGAACCGTCTGCTGTGGTCCTCAGAAGAGCACAGCTGCTTTCCAATAAGTGGGTCAAAGTGCAAACAAGCAGCACTGTGGAGCCCACCAGGCACCAAAGTGCAAAGGTGAAAATTCTAATGTATGGGGTGAGGAGGGGTTGAAATACCCACACAGCCCTTCCAAAGGCTCGGGGAGGATTATTGCCGGTTGTGCCCTGGATCTGGAAAAATGTTTAAAGTGGGAGGGTTTTCATCTTTGTCTGAAGTAGTTCTCCAGCTTAACACTTACACCTTCATAACCAGGACATTTTTTTATAAAACAAAGGACCTCATTGTGGACCCTTTCATCTGTGAACTCTCATTTCTTTCTCATTGTACATTGGGGTCCTTTTAGTCTTTCTTTGGTTCCCAAACCAAAACTCCATGGCATCTTCATAACTGACGGGCAAACGTCTCTATCATAACTGACGGGCAAACGTCTCTATCATAACTGACGGGCAAACGTCTCTA
>NC_034597.1:49491737-49551252 GCF_900095145.1 Mus pahari | reverse complement strand
TCATAACTGACGGGCAAACGTCTCTATCATAACTGACGGGCAAACGTCTCTATCATAACTGACGGGCAAACGTCTCTAAGCCTTTCTCCCCGAACAGATACTCTTTTTCTTTCCTTTTTCTTTTTCTTTTTTTTTTCCTCTTTTGAAATGCCATTGATAGATTTAATTACGTACAACTTTTAAAAAAAAAATAATAATCGCATTGGCAAAGCAAAGTATATTGAATTTGATGTGTTTGGCTGCAACAACTTTCATTTGGCCAGGACTGCATAGTCTGAAGTCTCCAAGTGTAAATTATAATGTTATTTGAGATGAAGCAGAGAGTCATTTGTGGTGCTCGGGCATGACACATGATGTAATCTTACCCTCTATCTGCAGGTGTGACATTGGATTCTGCTTGGACAGGCACCTGGTATCAATGTTCAGTCTGGCATTGTTTCAACACAGTCAACCATGGCTGAAGATGACTAAAGGCAAGTCTTCGGCAGACTTTTTTTTTCCCCCCAAGAAGAATGATGAGTGACAATTACCCATGAGCCTCGTGGTGTCTGGTTACTCTTTCTCTGAACAGGCCCAATGCTCTTGTTTTTCTCGGGCGTACTCTCAGCACCATGAAAGCAGATGGCAATTCACATCCTGCGAATAACAAATACAGTACTAGCATACAGATTTCATGTGTGGGAATGATACAGATATTAATGGGGGGGCTATATCCTGAGCCACGCCTCTTCTCTCTGTAACATCCATCACTGTAATTACTACTTGTGGAAGGTCAGCCTCTACCTCCAGACTTTAAGGGAAGATTTTATATCCATCCCTGGATGTAAAGTAGGAAAGAGTTCAGTATATGTGTGCTGGCTGGATAGACTTCTTCTTCCTGAAGGCCCAGTTGTTGTGGAGACATAAACATAGAAATGAGGCAGCTACAAGACTGGAGTGCAAGATGCAGATCCTAATTGAAGCACAGGGGGAATTGGCTCCCATAGCCTCTTCAATGTCACCATGACACCTGTATTGAGGCTTGACCACCCCCTGATACCATGCTATGACCAGCAAAAACATGGGTGGAAAGGTGACCCCTCAGGTAATTTGGAGGAAAATATATGATTTGCCAAAGCAATTGTTAGTAACTAAGTGCTTTGAAATTTTTAGATATTGGGAAATTTATAAAATGGAAATTTTAAATTTTCATTTAAAAAAAAACTGACTTACAGGATTTGATTGACATTACTTCAGGCATAGGATCGAACTGCGAGTCACGTGACGGGTAGTGATGTAAGAACATGACTGGGGTGCGAACACTGACAAAACTGGGAGGATCTCAAGCTGCTGAGTCATTCAGTGAAAATTAAAAATATCCATTTTTTTCCACAGGGAAAAATGCTTATGACTCAAAGAGCTGCCAGTCCATCATGATATCACTTGATTCTTAGACCACCCCACCCCCACCCCGCAACCCAAAAGCAAGATGAGTTTCTGAGTCACTTTCTCTATCTCAGGAAGGAGGCTCAGTTTGTTTGGGGCTGTGGGTTGACCTCTGTGTCTAGACTTTCTTCCTCCGTGGTAGGCTGCCTCTACTGAACACTCAAGGCTACCCAGTTTCCCACACAGTCTTGTTTCATCAGTGGTGAAACCTCTAGAAGTGATTCAGTTTCAGAGCTGAGGAAATGGCTCAGTGGGTAAGGATCTTGCTGCCCTAGGATGATGACATAAGCTTAGATCCACAGAACCAATATACACGCTTGAAGCAGCAAGGCTACTGACTCTAACCCCAGCAAGCCTCTACTGAGAGAAGGGAGGTGACTAGGACTGTCATTGAACTGAAGCTCATGGCGCAGCTAACCTAGTATTGGCAGTGGAAAAACAAGAAATGCTTCAAATAAGGTAGAAAGCAAGAACCAAGACTCACTCAAGTGTGTCTTCGGACTTCCACTCAAGAGGCACGCAGGTGTACACAGGCACGCACGTCCCTGCCTTTTGCTCTTCCTCTCTCTCTCTTGCCATTTTGTTGATGAGAAGGTTCAGGCCTGTGAAACCTGTTGCTCAAAAGTAGTATTATTTCTCAAAATGCCCACACAGCAGAAACCCTAACAGCATCTCACCAAATCTAGTTTATACAGTAGTGGCAAAGAGAAGAAACTTCTAGGTCTTCCCTTTGAAGAGCCTACTTGGGCACACAGCAGCACCCTCTCGACAAGTTTCCATCAGAATATCAACTGTCACACCATTGACAAAAACCACTGCACCATTGCAGTGAATTGGGAGACTTTTCAGAAGCGCTGATAAATGACATTTAACATCTTAACTTTTTTTTTTTTTTAAATTTGATAACAATTTGCTTGCTTTCCAATTGTAGCCATTAAATACCCTGGCAAAAGCAACTTGAGGGAAGAAAGGATTTCTTTTAGGCCACAGTTTCAGGTTACAGTCTATATCGCTGAGGGATGGTGAGTGAGGGTGGCAGGATCCTGAACCAGTCCATCAGAGCCAGAGGCAGGATCAGAGAGAATGGATGCTCACGTGCATGCTTGCTAGCACTCAGCTCCTCACCCTCTCCTTCCCATTTAGTCCACAGCGCAGCCTATGAAAATGGGGTGCTCATGCTGGAGGGGGGCACTTCCCACTTCAGTTAGTGTGATCGAGACACACCCTTATGTAATTTAGACAATTCTTCAGAGAGACTCTTTCCGGGTGGTCCTAGATTGGGTCAAGTTGACCACTGAAGCTGACCATCATGACTAGGAAAGTGTTATTTTCACCTGTGTTTGAGTTCACCATGTTGCTTATCAAATCCAACTTTGAGAAGCTTCTAAGAACTTCTGAGGAATTAGGAATCATCTCAGTCATTTCCCATGGTCTTTTGTTTGTTTTTTTGTTTGTTTGTTTGGTTTTTGGTTTGGGTTTTTTTTTTTTTTTTTGAGAGAGAGAGAGAGAGATGTTTCCCCCTTTGTGACTTTCTGAAGGAAGGAAAATGATTTAACCCATTTCCTGCTGCTTGAGCTTGGGTTTAGGGGTGACTTAGTGCTGCTACATTGATAGCCAGCATGAAAGAAGGAACTTGAGGAGAGCTGTAAAGAAATAGAGACGATTTAATCAGGTTAAAGCTCTGCTGATTGCGATAGCCATTTTCCAAAAGATTCAAGGGACATAGTAAGAGTCAGGGGCAGAAAATGAAATTCCAAGTGAAGTCCAGAACGATTTCTAAGATCTGAGATCTAAGTGAGGTGACATGTGTTTGTAATCTCAGTACTTGGGGGACTGAGGCAGGAGGATTATGAGTTTGCGATCACCCTGGGTTACATAGTAAGATTCTTAGTAATTCTTGTTTAATTCATAGATATCCAAACTTGCAAAACAACAAATTTAAAGCCAAGCGAATGACAGTCACAAAACTGTAGACTATCAGTCTTCTTGATTATTTAAAGAATGACTTAACAGTATTTGAGTAAAAAAAAAATTTTAAGGCCTCAAAGGCTTACTAAGAGTCTGTATCAAAAATAGTTGACCAAAGAAAGGTTTTTTTTTACAAATAGTATTCACTACAAATATTTACCTAGCTCAGGGAAATATTGGGAACATACTGTATTCAAATTTCTACAAGATCTCTGCCAGCTTCATATCACATTTCTGAATTCAAGAGGATAAGCAATAACCCTTAACCCTTGAACTTCAGTGGATACACACATCTCAAGTATATTCCTTTCACATACCACACTGCATTATGGGTCAGTGAAGGAACTGCGACTGGCGCTGTAACTCCTGGCTCCAGGGTCCTTTTACCTGTGGCTGTGACTTCTCCAGGTCTTCATACAGTCAGGGAACAAGGAGAAACAGAGATGTATCAGCTTGAACTCCTGTCCCAGCAATCTGATTGATTGCATAGTAATTGGGAAGCCATCCTGATCTAAGAACTGTCATCCATGACTTCAACCAAATGCCAAATGAACTCCCGCCCCACCCCCAAAATAAAACGTCCTTCTGGACTGACATTGTACAGAGTTTTTTCTTGTCCCCACTCTCTGAATAATCAGTGTACCAGCTATGTAGGTTACATTTACACTTCCTGTGTATTATACGTCATCTAAAGATATTTTAAGGCACACAAGATTGAGGAGTTTCTATGTAAGTACTATATCCTATTACACTGATGACAGAAATACAGACAGGCTTTGGTGGCTAAGAAAATTTCTGGAAGGATCCCCCAGTATCTGTGAGTGAACTTAAGAAGCAGGGGTTATCTAGAGCCAAATAGCACCACAGGCAGCCTCCTTATAATTCATCTGGATATTGGTCTTCCATGTTTGCTAGTTTCTAACACTGCCATAGAATCAGAGACTATGATCATTACAGAGACCGCCTAAGATTACACATTCATGCCTCACCTAAAGGAAAAATCTCCCGGGCAACAGTACTGAGCAGTAAGCAATTCTCTCTGAGCACATTCAGACGGGGGCACCATCTGTGCAGAAGGCGGCCCCAGTGATCATAGAATGTGCTAGAAATTGTGTCTCCTCTGGCCATTGGTATCTGTTTTTGACCAAATTTTGCTTACTTTAATTTTAGGGGCTCTCTAAATCTAGGTCTTGTTTAAGTTGAACTCCACACTGGTCCTCAGGATGAGACTTTGATCTTTGCTTAAATAAATTCCTTTTCTGAAGGTGATAGCTCTGGTGCCAAACATATGTAGATCTAAGTGACACGTGAGTAAGCACAGTCACCTGCCAATATTAGCAGTGGATTGCTCTAGACCAGCACTTCTCAATCTGTGGGTCGTGACCCTTTGGGAGGGGGTCAAATCACCCTTTCACCAGGGTCACACAGTTGATATCCTACATGTAAGATATTTACATTATGATTCATAACAGCAAACAACAACAAAAATAATTTTATTGCTGGGGTAACTTTAATGCATGAGGAACTGTATTAAAGGTTCACAGAATTAGGAAAGTTGAGAACCACTGCTCTGTACCTTCTCTAAGACAGCAGAATCCACAGATGTTCCAGCCCTGTATCTCATGTCATAGGATTGTACAGAACTTGCACAAGCCCCCCCTACACTAGACCATCTGAGGTGACAATATGCTCCATCAATCCAAATGTCAAGAGAGTTGTCACCGTGCATTGCTCAGGAAATACTGGCACAGAAAAAACAAAACAATAAAACAAAACCCCTCTGTATATGTTCAATATACATATACAGAGGGTTTTTTCCCAATTATTTGGGGTTTGTAATTGGTTGAACCTGTTCATGGATCTGAAAAGCCAACTATGTATCAGCTTCCATTTGTTATGTGCTTTGTGCCTAGGAGGCCCAGGGGAATGATTCGTGTATGTTATCCCCAGTCCTCATCACCTTTATAACATGTATTAGAGCCATTTATAGTGGAATAAACTGGGAATTTGCACAGCGTAATGATTCCTGTCAAGGAAAACAGATAAATGCTGAAGCACGCGGGGAGGCCTCATGGGTCCAACTCCAGAAAGACCCCTTTCCTCTGCCCTCAGGCTATTTGCTGTATTTGTCCAGCAAACTATATTTTCACCCTGTATCATGGTTCAGCATCAGGTTTGCTTGTCACTTTCCAACCATAGAATTCCAGAGACTCAATGACATCTAAAGAACCAAATGCATTTTAAGTATGATGGTTTGTACCTGTAACCCCAGGTACAGGAGGCTGAGGCAAGAAGATCAAAGTGAGTCCAAGGCCAGCCTAGGTTAGTTAGGTTTCTATTGCTCTGAAGAAAGAAAAAGAAAACCCACCATGACCAAAAACAATTTGGGAAGGAAAGGGTTTATTACAGCTCACAGTTCAATATCACAGTCCATTACCAAAGGAAGCTGGAACTCAACCAGGGCAGGAACCTAGAGTCGGGATGCTGGTGCAGAGGCCATGGAGGATTGCTACTTCCTGGCTTGCTTCTTGTGGCTTTCTCAGCTTACCTTCATCCCAGGTGGGGCACCACCCCCAGTGTGCTAGACACTCTCATATCAATCACCGATAGAAATTTACCAAATGTTTGCCCATGGGCAATCTAGTGGAGGCATTTTCTCAACTGATGTTCCCTCTTCCAAAAGGACCCTAACTTGTGTTGTTAACACAAAAATTAGCCAGGACAGTGACATAACCAAGTTCAAAGGTTACTTCAGCTGTATCTTAAGAACCTATCTAAAAAAAATTAATTTGTTAATTAAAAGGCAACTATTAAGCAAAATGATCATGAATGCACTATCAAATGCCAACCTGAAGGGTGACAGCTATTTTTGTTTCAATCAAATAAAATGAATGCATGTCTATGACCCCAGCTCTTTGGGGGTAAAGGCAAGAGGATCATGGGTTAAAAATCATCCTCAGATATTTAGTTAGTTCCAAGGCAGTCTAGGGTACAGGAGACTCAATTTTCTCAATTTTTATGAAAACCCACTAATTTGTAAGCCAATTGAAATATATATATATATATATATATATATATATATATATATATATATATATATATAACAGCACTTGTGCAGAGGTATCCCGAATGGTAGATGAAACTGTTCCCAGAACACATTCTGGTTAAATGAAAATCTCAGTTCCAATCATGAATTATCTCACTGTAAGTTATTAGAGCAGCCCCAGAGACACTCAAAGAAACATGGGCTATCACTATATCACAATATAGTTAACAAACCCTAGGTAGACAGTAAGACCTTATTCCTGAAGGCATCACATTCTTTGGTTGAGAGAAATATAGAAATCTCAGACTTGTGAGGAAACTCTGCCCATGATGGGCAGCTTTCAGAATGCAGAAATGTGGGATGGAAGCTTCAGGGGGAGAAAAGACATCCATCACTGGTCTTTACCCAGTGCTGGACCATGCATGGTACAATACTTATTTGCCAGTTATATGTGCCCACTCGTACAATAGTGGCTTAATTGTTATTAGGATAACTAACTACTTTTTGACTGTATTTGAGGCCTGCTCCAAAGGAAAGAATTAATTCCACATACTGTAAACCTGGTTTAAAACCTGTTGCTAGAGAAGTCATAAACTCTAATCTACTGTTCCTGCTAAATGGTCATATGATCAAAAATCCCTCCCAAATGTTTAGGTTTGCCCATAGATTTGTGTGGCTCTAAACCTTGGTCAAAGAAATTTCTCTGTTGCTCCTGACCAGAGTCAATGCAGACACTCATAGCGCTCAAAGTGTTGGGAATAAGATATTGGAGTGCTTAGCCAGGGATTGGACTCTGGATCACTGCAGCACCACCACCCCAAGAAGAAGTGGCAAGGAGAACACAGAAGATGCAAAGAAGTGTGGGGAAATTCTGTTCTGTGAATATAACACAACTGTCAGAAGCAGTGGTGGTTACCTGCCTAAGGCCTGAACAAGATCAAGCTAGTTAAAAACTCCAGGATGAATGAGGAGAGAGCTAGTGAGGCCTCATTCCTATCTAAGGAGCTGTTGGAGTTGGTGGCTGCTGAAGCGGGCAGTGTCTGACATGGTTGCCTGGGTACCCATTGGCCTACAGACAGCAGTGATTAGAATCAGTGTGTTTTAAACAGACAAAAAAAGAAGGCATAAAGCTGAGAGGGAAAAGTGTTGGGGGAGGTGGAAGCCGGTTGTGGTCAAGACACTCTACCCAGTATGGAGTGTTCAGATATTAAAGAGGAATGTCATTGTAAAGTAACTTGCGATCATATAGTGTTACAGAACATTGTATTGCTCTTCTCTTCCTGGAGGCTCACAAGGTTCCTCGAGTTAAAGGCTTGGGATAGAGAACAAAACATGGGAAACACAACAGAGAAGGGGAAAGAAATCTGAAAGCAGAGACCAGAGAAAATGCACAAGTCTCTAGACTATAGATATTTATATTCGCAGATCTCACCAATATTGTGCTCTAGAGAAGCTTGGAGACATCTATGAGCAGCTTCACCTATGATTCCCCTCCAGCCCTGCTTAGTGCTGTCCGCTAAAACTGGGAAGCAAGCCCCACGGAGCAAAGGCTGACAACACGCAGGAGTCGAACGCAGTGAGTGATGTTGCTCAGAGTGTTGAAAGAAACTTCTTTTTTCCAAATTGTTAAGCAGTACCACCCACACAGGAAACTCAACAGACATTAATTATACCTAGCATGTAATCCCAAGGATCCAGGGAATGTGCTTTATTTATTTTTACTTGGGGAATGGGAGAAGAATGAAGTAAGATGGTTTCTGCCAAAGCTGTGGAGATCTGGGTGTCCTGTTTTCATCTGAGAAAATCTTAAGACCCACTGATTTTTCCCAAAATTGTTATCTTCCTTTACAAATAAACCCAAACTTTCATTTCAAACAACTAGTCCAATACAAATAATTACCAAACTCAGCTTTGATATGGATCCGATTGCTCAGTGTGAGAAGGACTTCCTTAGTGACCCTCTGGGTTTTGGGGGCTTTGTTTTATGTTTTATCTTCCCATCGAATTCACTCTCACGAGCTAGTAGCAGCTTTTGTCTATCACGTTTTCCACCTCCTGAAAGACATGCATCACATCTGGAGTCTTTCCAGCCTCTGACTATAAAGGCTTGAGCAATCTCAAGGCACCTGGTTTACTAAAAGAAGCACCAAGGGGCCAACCTCGCCTTAAAATGGCTGAAGATGGGAACCTTCAAGCCAGAATCCAGAGAGCGGTGTTTTCTAACACACTTTCATTTTAGTGTGTGACTGTAAACACAACCAAGCAGCTTTGAGGTCTAACGTGAAGATGTTGAATTCTAATACAAACCCTTTGAGGTAAGGAACTAGCCTGAGATAGCCTTGTTTGCTTTGGTAGGACACACAATTGGCAGCTGGTGGCAAAGTTCATTTGCAGGCTCAGCATATTGCCACAAGGAACTGAGCTGCACAATGTTTCTACGTGGCTTGAATTGGCACCTGGCTGATGTTACCTGGCTCCATTCCCTCTGCCACACCTCGCTTCCTTGGCACAAGCTTTCCCTCTGCTCAGAATACAGATCTTGCCTCACCTTCACTTCCCAGTTCACCTGTAACTGTAGCTTCAGAAATCACCTGAAACAATTTTGTCTACCTTTGTCAACATCCCAGACAGTGGAAGTTTCCCTAGATCCAACCCCCTGGGCCGTCCTTGCTCTCATTCTGACCAGTTCAATACCCCCATGCCTTTGTAAGGATGGTTTCTCCACCCTAACCTTCACAGCAGCAGATGCCATACATGTTCCCTCTCTGCTGGGACCTCAGACCTCAGGGAACAGGGCAACACATCTGTTCTCAGGGTGGCCTGTGGCTGGCTACCTAGCCTGCTTCATACTGTGCATTGGATCAGGGGGTGAGCTATACTTTTCCTAAACGTATTGCAAATTCCAAAGTAAGATGAATGTGAATACATGTTAAGATAAGTGAATGTGTGAAAGGAATATGTACTTCCTGTTCATGATGTATGTTGTTGCTTGAACATGAATGGGCCCATGTTTTTGAATATTTGAGTTGGTAGAACTGTTTGCAGAGAATTAGAGGTGTGTCACCAAGGGCGGGTTTGGAGATCTCAGAAGCCCATACCTTTTTATCATGTTAGCATTCTATTAGTTCTCTACCTTCTCCTCACAGAACATCTCTACCAAGGTACAGAAAACACTACAGAGGAGGGGGCAGAAATAATCTAAGAGCCGTGGGAAGGAGTGTTGTGGAAAGCTCTTCTGCAGACATGGTGTGAGTGATGACCCACTAACTTACAGCAGTGGTTATCTGCCCAAAGCCTGCTGGGTCCATCAACATTCCATCATGGCTGGAAGAGGAGCTACAAGCAGTTGCTGGTGGCTATTCTTAGCCCCTGGTAAGTCAACCTTGCTAAAGTGAAAATCACCCCCACCCCCACCCCTACATACAGGTTCCTGCAAGCAATCCTAATGAAATGCAGTAGGCCACAAAAATGGAGTTCCTTGGGGGGGAATAAAGGTATGGGCAGATATGACCAACGTGCATTGTGTATGTTTGAAATTGCAGAATGAGCAGTTTTTTAAAGTAAGGCTATCATTGAATATTTTAATCCCACAAACGAGATTGATTCAAGGACTGTATTCTGATGACAAATTCAGAGGCTGGTAATAAATAAATAAATAAATAAATAAATAAATAAATAAATAAATCTGTATGTAAAGATTAAGGATAGTAGAAGTGGGACATATCTTTCACTGAGTTATGTGAAGACATTATTCCTTAGGCTTTTTACTCTAGAGAAGTATTTAATTATTTACTTTATTTATTTATTTATTCAACACACACTACTGCAGGCTACTTTTTAAAGAATCCTACCCCTTTTAAAATTGTTGTGAGCAGGGCGTGGGAGGCAGAGGCAGGTGGATTTCTGAGTTCGAGGCCATCCTGGTCTACAGAGTGAGTTCCAGGACAGCCAGGGCTACACAGAGAAACCCTGTCTCAAAAAAATAAAAATAAAAATTGTCGTGAGATGAGGAGATGTATTGTATAAGATCTGTACTTTTCCCCAACTGGGCTAAAGACAGAAATGTGGCCAAATGTATTTTGCTTTCTGTTGGTGTGGACTTATTCAAATTCTAAGTTTTAGTTATGTTAGTCAAATGGTTATACAATGTCATCATAGGGTTCCTGGGAAATTGGGGTGAGCTGAATATCCAATTCACAATGTAGTGACTCATGCAAAAAGAGTCCAATAAATAACATCAAGAAATGCTATCCATGCCAGGAATGGTGCCACACACCTTTAATCCCAGGCAGAGTTGGGTGGATCTTTGTGAATTCAAGGCCAGGCTGGTTTACAGGGTGAGTTGTAGAGCAACCAGAGCTACAGAGTGAGATCCTGTCTCAGTACAGACAGATAATACAGAAGAACTCACAAGCTCTCTGCTGCTCAGAACAGCAATACTAGAATGAAAGGACAACAGACTGCTGAACTTGGGTCTGACTCTGAAGTGTCCTGGAATTCTCTAAGGAACCAAGGCTGGCTCCTTGATCAAGCAGACTTGGTACTTTCCAAGGCAAACAGTGTTATGCAAAACGCACTGAAAACCTTCACTCTGGGAGTCTGAGACCCACATACACCACTCCCCTTCTTAACCACTGTTCCTGGAGACATCTGGCCACCCACTTTGATGTTAGGTGGATCATGAAGATACGTCCAGCAGCCACCCAACAGCAGCACACAGAGGTTCTCAACACACACACACAACCAAGAATGTTTGAGGAGAGAGCTATGCTAATCACACTGAGTCCTCCAACACACTAACTTATATGGGCCTTGTCAAGTCCTGAGGACTAGAAATGATTGGGGCAGGACTGTGCTGATGACAGCCAGAGGAAGTGTGGAGTGCTGGACAGGATGTGGGTGTCCTAGAGTTTCTTACATCCAGCGTCCCTGGTATCACTGAGCATGGAAAGAAATAGAATTGCAAGGCTTGTAGTAATGCAGTGAGCTGAATGAGTAGGCAGGACAGAATTTCTATGATGAATCCAAATGGTCTGCAGAGAAGGCTCAGCAGTTAAGAGTTCGTGAAGCTCTTGCAGAGGATCATAGTTCAGATCCTAGCACCTCCACTGTTTAGATCACAACCTGAAACTCTAGCCCCAAGAGGTCTGATGCCCTCTTCTGGACTCAAAGGGTTCCTGCATGTGCAAATTATGAACTCTCGTGTGTGTGTGTGTGTGTGTGTGTGTGTGTGTGTGTGTGTGTGTGTACATTAGAGAGAGAGAGATCTATCTTTAAATGGCTCCACAACATTGGGAAATATAATGCTTCAACTATTATCTAATCATCTATTTAAAAGAGTCAACTTCCACACACAAACATGGACTTTAAGCATGGGAGAAGCAACTTCCTACCATGTAAAGGATATGGGATATGGGAAGCCACGTTGTCCGCAGCTTGTTCCTCCCTTTCTGGACAAATGCAGGCAGGGCAAATGTGAGTGTCACTCAGACCTCTGCAGGCCTATTTCTTTGTCAGTATTCGCCTGTGCCTTGATCTCAGTGGCCTCTGTGAAGCCTGGACAAAACTTGTACTGTGTTCTCTCTACTGATTGCTTGCCTGCTTCCAAAAGCTCTCTCTCTAGGCATCCTATGCTCAGACAGAAGTAATTTTCCTCCTGAAAATTGTTGACCATATTGAAATCTCATGCTAATACCCCTTCAGTTGAGCCCTTCACACTCTCTGGTTACTTCTTGCCAACACCCACCAGCACCCTGGCCCTGTGGATGACTCTTGATCACACAACCTGGGGTTGGTGAGACTCGTTGATAACAACATTCCTGGATACAGCTTAGAGGACCTGAAGCATCCTCACAGTGTGGGTCTTGGCAAAGGACAGGTAGTCCTTCAAGAATACCCTGTGAAATAATAGGAGACACAGTGCCTCTGCCCTTAGCATCCCCAGCATCATCATGAAGATGAATTCCACATAACATTATGCGTAATAAAGGTATCCAGCCTGTAATGCTCTAGTTACATTGTCCTAGGTTGTGTTTGACTGGGCGCTTTTATTTGCTGGTTGCTCTTGGGTAATAGCACCACCAACTGAAGTTTGTAGGTTTCCTTCCAGGCTCAAGAAACACTTCATTCATATACTCACAACTGAGACCGTGGCAAATGCTGATGGGGTAGGAGGCTGCACAATTGGTAAGCTGAAAGATAGCTTTGACCCACGTAGAAGCCTCGCCTCTTATTTCCAGTGCAGAGCAACTTAACAATAAAGTGCCTTTTGATGAAGACTAGAAATTCTCTCTGACAATCTTTTTGTCACGGGCTTTAAAAAGCCAGCTGAGGCTCATGTGACTCAAGAAGAATTTTGTTTTTCTCTGACTTTCACTGGAAATAAAGCAATTGGTGCCCGTGAAAGCAGGGCTGTCTGAGACCCTTCTCAGTGCCACGCACAGGTTTACAGGAATGTAAGAGGTGTGGTGGAAAATCACCCCAGTCCCCACTCCGAGATGCTTCTTCTGCTCCGAGGCAAAACTGTTTGTAAAAACTTTTCTTTTGATTTTTGTTATCCAAATAATTCCAGCTTAAATTGGAACTCAAATATTAATCTGATAATGACACCGTTGAGACACATTCTCTGACGACTGATCTCAAATGACTTACAAGGCTTTATTTTCCCCATTTTCTGCATTCCTTTCCAGCCGGGGCTCTTGCTTGTGTTTAACAAGGCCAGCCCTCCCCCAGCCTGCCACATCCACCGGCAGGGAGGTAAAAGACCCTGAAATGTGCGTCTTAAGATGATTACTATGTACTCGGGTATATCCTTTAATTTAAATTTTGTTTTATTTTATTTTTAGCTTCAAAGCTTTTACAGGAATGAACACCTGTCTTTCCTGGCATTATAAGAAATTGTCAGGTACCTGACGCACTTTGTTTTGTCAAGTCCTCAGACAGTGACACTGTGCATAGAAGTCGCATTTTAATTAATGATCAAAGCAAAGGACACCTGTAAGGCTGGGCTAGACTTCTCAAGTCTTTGATATTGGGTTTACAAACTGAAAGAACCCTTGAGTCTCCCATGTGTTGGCCCTTCCTTGAAGACTGTTTCAAAGGCAATGCATTTAGGTGCTCTGAGCACCGAAGTTACCAGCAACAATGTCCATTCACCTTGCAAAAGTCATTCTCTATTACAGGGGATGCCAGGGTACAGTGGTACAGTTGTAAAGATGCAGTTGCACAGGGATTGGTTGTGCATAGGGTACCAGAGCATGAGAAACTCAAGAGAGCCTCAGGAGCCCTAAAGGTTGACCTCTAGTCATTACTATGTCATTGGGAACAAAAGGACAGCAAGAGATTCACCAAGGCAATTCCAAACTAAGTTCAAATACAATTCGCTCTATTAGAGGAACCAAAACATCTGAACATCTAAATATTGATAGGTGTTGATATTGCAGGCTATATATGTTGATATACTATGCTACCTAATAAAGCATTGATATGTAACTATTAATGTAATGCAAGTGAATGAGTGTGGACAAATTAACATAGGTAAAACTGAACAGATGAAATGAATAAAGAAAGTATGTTGCCTATGCACACTGGAGTGCCACTCAGACGTCAAGAATTAATCCATGCCATGTGCGAGAGAATAGATGGAACTATAGCTCACCATGGCAACTGTAATAAACAAGATTAGTAAATGCTTGTTCTCAAAGGTAACAATCTAAAAATGCTGACAAAAGAGCCTGCCACTCAGAGACACTATGACAGAGGGGGAGGAATAAGTGTGGATAAGGGAGGAGAGGAAAAGCAGCCAAGCTATTATAAGTGTGTCCAAGAATGCCCAAGTGAAACTCATTTTCTAAACAACTGTTATATTCTAAAAAAAAAAAAACCCATCATGCTTAGAGAGTGTATGTGCATAACATGTGAGCTACATATAACTATAGCCTATACCATTTAGCTTTTATATGTATACACATATCAATAATTTCCATGGAGAGAACAGGACAACTGAAATGCATGAGGTTTGTACTGATGTGTGCTAGTAGCTTGGAGACTCTAGCAACAAGTTGAAATAGTACTTTACATACCTTACAAGTGCAAAACCAAGAATCATAAAGAATAAAACCCAGAAATAAACCCTCATACTTTGTTGCATAAGGAGCCATAATTAGTATTTTTTTGTTCAATTAGCCTGGCATTTTTCTTTATTGTTACCAGTGTTGGTGAGAACCATTTAATGGACATGTCATGATATCTCTTAGACTCATAATTTCTCTACTATTTCATTAATTTCTAATTTTCTGCAAAGCATAAAAATATCGGCATGAATGGTTTAATGCATAGAGTTGTTTGGAAAGTTCACTGTGCATAGTTACCAAGTCACCTTTCTGCTGGTGGTCATTCCGGGTTCCAGGTCCTTCAGTGACACAGCTGATACCCACTGTGAGGTCCTTCGCAGGAACCAGCACTCTTTTTAATTCTTTACCATTACTTCACATTTGAAGCTTTTTCAGACTTTTGATCACTAAGATAATTAAATATTTGTCATGCTTTCTCACAGAACCCTTTCTATTTTCTCTTTTGTTTCTCACGCCTGCTTACTGATTAGGGTTCATTCACTGCCTCACACTTCAGAAGTGTAGGGCCTGAGCATTGGATCTGATGTAAATATTTCTCTATATTTAAATTTGTTTTTATTTTTATCAATGTAATTTTTGTTTGTTTGTTTTTGTTTTGTTTTGTTTTGAAAACAGGGTTTCTCTGTGTAGCCCTGCCTGTTCTGGAGCTGCCTCTGTAGACCAGGCTGGCCTTGAACTCAGAGATCTACCTGCCTCTGTCTCCCAAGTGCTGGGATCAGTAGAATGTGCCACCACTGCCTGACTCAATGAAGTTTTTAAAACATAAAGCTATACATAACTATTGTTAATCTCATGAAATCAAGTCCACTTATCTTTCCTTTGTGAGTCCTCCCAAGGCTTCTTATCTTGGAAAAATCTTTCCCTTCAAGGGAATAAATATGTGCCTATTTTCCTACTATTTACTTCTATTAGCTCTGCCTAAATTCATAACTTTCAATTGAATAATTTTGTAGCGAATTTTGTCCACAAAAATGTTACAACACATTTGCAGATGTCCACATTAGTTTTCAGAAACTACTAAGGCAGATCCATACCCGAACTGAGGAATCCTAAAGAGCTACAGAGCTACTCTGGCTGAGAGGCTCGAGCTCCTGATGTCTTTCTGCTCCTAAAGAGCTACGGTAACAGGAAGCCACAGGCTGGGGTACCAGGAACTGTAACTTTTCATGGAACAATAATCTGAGCAAAATGACGACCTCTCTGTGTCCCAGGAGAGCGCTTGTCCAATCCAGTGCTGTAATGTGTACAGAGAAAAATTTTTGAAGAGCCACCTGTGTCCCTTTAAGAGAAAATCTGATGAGAAGTCTCAGCTGGGTGTTTGTTATGAGGTCACAAAACTAGAAGCAGCTTTTGACATAGTTTGAAGAAAACACCCTTAAAAGTTTAACTGATCAAAACGCTATAATGTGCAGAAGATGGGGTCCCTCGCTGGCCTCTCCATCACAGAGGGATGAGATGCAAATGTTTAGGGCTAGAGGTCAGGATGGTACCCTGAAGCGAATTAGCAGTCCAGCAGCATCTACCCACCAGGAAAGGGAAACTGCTAAGAGAAACTTCGGACTCAAAACAAGAGCCCAAAGAGCTAACCAATCCTAAATCAAATGAAAAACATCAACCATGAGAACCAGCCTGAATCCTGTTCAACAACAGCCTTGCCAAATCTGAGTGTGCTCCTGGTTCAGAGCCTCCTTCCTGACTATCCAGGGGAGCGCTACTCACTCCAACTCTTCATTTATCGTGAAACCAAATGTTGGAGTCTAACTTGATTTTTCTAAAAAGGAGGAAGGAAAAAAACCTACTGAAAGACAATCTGTCTGCAATAACAATAGAAAGAAACTCAGAAGAGCTTAAAATCTAAAACAAGGCTGGGGGGTGTAGCTTACCAATAAAACCCTTTCCTCACATACTTGCGACCCCAGGTTCAATCTCCGGTACCACAGAACGGTTGAATAAATGAGTAAATTAGTGTCTAAGTGGAATTGTGGTTAAATCAAATACATGTCAGGATGGGAGTTGATGATTTTCACTGAAAACTGTCTGGTGTGTGGAAGGAGAGAGCAAGGGATGGAGGAGTGTTTCTCAGGGGACTTACCACTCGGTGCTAACCCAACCAAATTTCCTGTGAGCATGGACGTAAATAAGACTCTGTTGGCTCACGGTTATTCTGTCACTTCCATGTTTACCCGTGTTACAGTGCCACAAACTACCGTGCCAGACCCTCTGTGACAGTATAACATATGTCATCCAGGTTATTCTTACATGATTCCAGGTGGAATCATGACATCTAACTGTACCACAGTATGTCAGGGTGCTCAGCTAGAGCTCCTTCATACCGGGAAATAAATGTATTTTGCTACAAACTCAAGATCATAACATCCTATTATCTCCCATTTCAAACAACCCTACTAGTACAAGTAAATGGGTTCAGAACTGGCTAGGACTTCATTCCTTGGGGTCAGCTGAGGGGGAGAATTGTAAATCTGCAAAGACTGCTTTTCCTGAATCGAACTGGGCACTCTCTTCCCAAGGGCGTCCACTCCTATCCCGTAGTCCCTTGGGAGCAGAATTGGCTGAGTGCTTGTTTCAGGAGAAAGAGTAAGCGAGCACACACCTGTGCCTGTGATCATTTTGTTAGACTCCAGAGCCGCAAGGCTAGCAGAAGTATTGAACCTGCACAAAAGGTGAAGGTGGCTTCGGAGGAACCAGCACAGACAATACACCCAAGTCAAGTCTCCGAGAGCTTGTCACTTGGCGTCAGTACTCAGGGAGGGTTCCCTCCCCCCCAAGACCCACCCCTTCCTGCCCTTCACAAGTCTTCAAAGACAAGGGATCAAATCCAGCACTGTCCAAAGGTGCCTGCTTATTTTTCTCTTGATCTTCCCCTCTCAAAATCTCCCTTTGAACGGGATTTACACATGCAGAATGAATAGAGATTAAGGGCAATTATGGTTTTTGTTTTGCTCTTAATGGCCCGTGCAACCCTGAAATTTGCTCATGCAGTCTATGGCTAATACTGCATTATTGGCTGTCTCATCTGTGGAGTGCCATATTTCATTGCTTCCAAAAGCCATTTCTGGTATTTTCTTTCAACTTCAAGCTAAAGCTTTCCTTTTCGTGTGCTTTAAGTGCAGGGCACCAAAGCTAAGAATGAAAATGTCCCAGAGCTTTGAGGGAGAGGATGAGAAGTTAAGGTTGCCCAGTGAAATCCCTTGCCCACCCAAGATCCCACTCATTAGAAAAAAAACAATGCCAGCGGCAGAGACAGAAGGACCGGGAATGCATTCCTGGGCTTTAACATCGACTCCTGTGCAGTGCACGGAGTGCTGGCAGGCTGTTAACTTTGTCTGCCTTGACAGTCTATGGAGAGAAAAGCCCTGGAGAATCCGTTCAATTGATACAGAAATGGTAACAGGGAATATTTCTCTTTAAATAAGTGTTTGGTTTTTAGACTATCTCTACCACCTCCCCAACAGCAAAAGTCTCACAAGAACAAAGGGCATGGGGAAAAAAAAAAAAAAAAAAAAAGGTAGGTGCCAAAGTGTCCTGTCGTGGGGAGATGTGAGACATCTCCTGGTCCAGCCCTTTGGCCCCCCAAGACCCTGCCCCCTCACTGGGGACACAGTAGGGTCAATCACCCGCGTTGTTTGTCAAAAAACAAATGAGACTTGTTCCCTCTGCTCATGGGCACACGTGAGCCCCCTTTCACAGGCAGATTTCATGACACAGAAACAAATAAGTAGCTCTAGGGAGTATGCAATAAATAACCCCTGTCAAGGTGCATTGATGTGACTCTAGACATGCATTCTCCCAGCCTGCAGTACCAAGGCCCTGGAATGGGCTCAGTCCCGAAATCCAGAGTCTGGGCTTTCTTTCTTCATTTACATAAAGATCTTGTGCTAGTCCACCATAAGGACCACAAAACTTTGCAACATTAGTCCTCAAATAACTATCTGTTGGGGGGATTCGAAAATAGCTGAAGAAATTTGAAGTTTATGAAACAATGTCAGATGCCTTCATGTGGGTATCCTTGGTCCTAGCATATTTATTATATATGTTCTCATATTACATATACTGCTATATACACACACACACATGCAAGAACATGAATTCTCTTTTAACTTTAGCAGTATTTAGCAGGTGTCCACAACATATATGAAGACTGAAGGAGCTAACACTATGTAAGACAGATGTCCTCTGTCTCAAGAAGCATATACCCCATACTTTATCTATTTATACACTTTTCTAGCATATTCACGTATGTCCACGAATAACTATTCATTATAGAATAACTATCATTATCAATGCCTTTCCATCAGAATCTTTCTACTACATATAAATTACATATGTCTACCTTCATCTTAACCCACCAAGGGCAAGATTTCCTCTCTCACCTGTGGAATGAATAAAAATGCGAAGTAAAAATAGAAGTTAGTTCACCCATGCCTCCCCAAGACAGCCAGCTGATGAATGCTGACCGACTGCCACATTTCTGGAAGTGCACAATTGCAAGGACACAATGGATATAAGGGTACTCTAAGACAGCCCTCAAATGTGCTGTAGAAACCATGATTTCCTCTCAGTAGTGAAAAAAAAAAAAAAAAAGGAAGGTGAAGCTGTGACACAAACAGTAATCTCTACCACAGTACACCGGGATGATTCGGAGAAAAAGCAGCCCATGAGAGCCCATGAGGTGGACTTGAGCCTTGGAGTTGGCACTCTGCCAATCATTAGGGGACTGTAAGAAGGAACTCCAAGAAATAAGCTAGACACCGGGTTCTGAACAAAACTGGGTCAGTGAAACATTTCACAAACACATGTGTCCCAGCTTAGCAAAATGGCTCATCGATAGACGCTGTTTCTTTAAGGTGTGGTCCTGCTTCCCCATCACCGCTATGGGTAGCATGGGCATGAGAGGAACAAGCAAGGAGGGTTACAGATTCTCCACAGACAAGTCTGCATACCAGCCCTCTAACCCCACACTGCCTCCCTACCCTCTACCCCTAGGCCTTTGGTCAAAGTGCTTAACCCTCCTTTACCTCATATGAAGAAGTGAAAGTGTCTATGAACAAAACCACCAGCAGGAGAGGCAGCCAAGAGAAGAGAGATAAGGCAGTTTGCCAGATCCCACTGATGCTACCAATCACGTGATCTTGGGCCAATAAGCCAACCTCCTTAAATCTTAGTCTTCTCGAATACAAAATACAAACTCTTATAACACACACCGCAAAGACTGTGTATAGTGAACCATGCTACTCAAAACCCGGATACCTGCTCCACACAGGGCAAGGCTACTCCATGTCTGCCCCAAATACATTTCATGTTGCAAACAGGCATCATGAAGGCCAGGTTGTAGACAGTCTGAAAAAGTAGGCCATGGCACAGCCTGGAGCATGCTCCCTGGGCCTTGGAGTTTTGTTTTCAAAATAGGTGTCCATGGATTGATTCTTCAAGCTAAAAATGCATATACTCAGAACATACAGACTCATGTGGTATCAGAACTATATACTGCCACGACATTTGAGAGAAAGGCAGCCTAACTTCATAGTGTTGGCTATATGGGGCCATTTGCAGACCCTCCAAAAGCCAAGGGATTGAAGGAGCCACAGTTTACCATCCTGTTCGACTCCAAGCCTTTCAAATGAGGAAGGTCGTATTTCAAAGCACAGTTTGGCTCCATTGTGGCCAATCTTCACAAACCACTGAGGTAATGTTTATTCACCTCACACTTTAGCAACTATTTATGAGCAGTGTTTACAAGTTCCCGTGAGCACCCGGTGGTTATTAGGGCTATGCAAACCAATGGCCGTCAGAATTGGTTAATCAAGACAGAACACAGGGGTAGCTCCAACCCAGCGTGTGATAGTCTGTCTCCGGGTTTATTCAAGTGTAATGCACCTTTAACGTCAACTTGGATTTTTCAGCTCTCTTCACAAGGCTTGCAGTAATTATAGTCAACAGTGAAACTGAACTCAGCCCAAGAGGCAGCCCAACTGGAAACTGTGGGGAAATTTTAAACACAAGACACTAGCTCCTGTCAATTTCCACTCACACACACACACACACACACACACACACACACACACAGGTTTAGAAAAAAAAAGTGAGACTTGCCCAGTGTGATAGAATAAGAGGAATGTGAAGCTGTGTGCTAGATGCAATTGCCAATTCTCTTTAGGTAGAAGAATGGGTTCCATCCTGGCTGGACCAACCTGGCATGAGACCGGTCCGTACTTTCTCCAAGCCGAGCGTGTACGTCGATCATCAGCTTATTTTTGGCCTCGAAGTTAATGATCTGTTGGTGCCCACACTTTTCACTTTGTCACAACAACTGGGGCTGCAGCTGAAGCACAGCTGGCCTCTCTTTCTCCCAGCCCTATAATTTACTTTAACAGCTTTAGGGACAGGAGGAAATGGCAGAGTGCCCTAGAGCCCCACACTTGTTTCAAAAATTAGTTCCGTACCAGGCTGTATATACTCACGAGTATTTTAGGCAAACAGTGTAGGCAGGTCTGACCCACATGAGCATGGATGCCGCTGGCTCTGGGCTGCTGGAAGGGTGGGATGCTTTGGAAAAAATGGAGGAAGTAAGAGGAATGATTAAGTCCATCCTCTGTGTGTAAGTGTGTGTGCTTGTGTGTGAGAGTACATATGTGTGTGTGTGTGTGTGTGTGTGTGTGTGTATGCATGTGAGTGTGGGTGTATACAAGTGATTGTGTGTGAGTGAATATGAGTGTTTATGAGTGTATGTGAGTGTGTGACCTGTAAGTAGATGTGTGTGTGTGTGTGTGTGTGTGTGTGTTGTAAGTATGGGAATGTGGGTGTGGGTGACCATGTACCTGTATGAGTATGAATGTACTTTTGGAATCCTGCAACTGACCCCAGGTATCTTCAGCCACCCTCCAGTTTGCCATGGGCTGTTGCTGAGCTTGAGACACTCCGGTATTGGCTGGGCTGGCTAGACAGCCTGCCTCAGATGCACTGTTAGCATCTCCTGAATGTTGGGATAATAGATGGGCCACCACACCTACCTGGACTTTATATCAGTTCTAGGGATCTGAACTCTGGTTCTCCTGCTTGCAGGGCAAACATTTTTATCCAGCAATCTCTCCAACTCCTCTTCTAGTTTTAAATAAATCCTATGATAAATTGTTATAAACTGCAGGGCTCCTTCAGTGCCTCTGGAGAGATGCATCCCAATGACATTATTTGGTAGGCACTATCCAAAATTCTCAGCACCGTTTCCCTCTCCAGTTCACATGGTCACTATTCTGCTCAGTTTCCATGGAATCTTGTTTTTTCACACAGTAATTCTCTTCCTTTGTCTGACTTACTTCATCCAACACAATGTCCTCTCTGTTGTCATACATGACAAACTTTCATCCCCTGTGAGTGAATCATATTCTGTCCCACATTTCCTTTATCTGCCCAGCTATTTTTTTTTTCTACAAACACACATTGGTTCTCATCTCAAACCTGAGGTAGGAGAGCAACAACCTCCCCCACATAGCTGTTCTTAGGAACAATTGTGGCCTGGAGTTAGCTCAGCCTCCCAGGATCGCCTTGGAATTATGTGACTATCCCTGGGGGCTGGAGGAGTGAACGGAGTTTCTGTGAACTAGAAACCCATTTCTCATGCCCAGCACACAGTATCCCCACTTGTAGAACCGAGTCAGCTGGCCACCTGTTCATGCAGCCAACGTTCTCAACATTGCAGTCTCTTGTGGGCTATTTAAGTTGAGAACAAAGATGTTGAGGACAGCGGTCAGAGCTCCGGTGGAGTGTAAAAGTAAGGTAGAACCCAGGCAGCTAGAAAATCTGTAGCTCCCTGCCATGGTGCCTTTTGGCTGTCAACTTGACTGATCTGGAAATCAACTCAGAGACATACCTCTGGGCAGGTCTGCGGCACATCTGACGGAAGGATGAACTGAGGCTGCTAAATCCTCCTCCAGAGTAGACACCTTCCCACAGAAGCCCAGACACAAAGGGGTTCCGGGGGAAAGCGGTACTGGTTTTGACTGCACATCTTTGCTCCTTGCTGGTATATGTATCTTCTCCGTTGTTGCTGCTGCCGCTGCCTCACCGCCGCCGCCGCCGCCGCTGCCGCCGCCACCACCACCACCACCACCGCCACCACCGCTATTGTTGACTTTTGCTGTTGTCAGAACCCAATTTCTCCAACACAGACTGAAGACCAGTGGCTCTCTGGGAATCCTCCAAGGTTTTTAATGCTAGGATGGGACTGCTGGAGCATCTAGCTTCATGAACAGCAATTCCTGGGGCCTCTCCAAGATGCAGATAGCTATTGTTGAACTACCTAGACAACCTAGTAACCACCCCCGCTTTGTGATACACATTCATCTGGCCAGTTCTATCCCTCTAAAGAATTCCCATGTCCCCTTTGAGAACTGAGCGGATGCCACTGTCACAGGTAGTATAGATTTTTTCTTACACTTGCTGCTCCATAGGCAGTGGCTAATGGCTTTGGACTTGGACCTTTTAGGGGAAGATGTTGTGAGGAGGCCTCTATAGTAGGAAAGTGAATAATGGGTCTCCTGACAAGTGTTCCTGGGCAAGAAGAGTGGGAAGCTAAGGGCACCTTACCTCAGCTCCGGGAGCCCATTACTCCTCACCGTTCTCTAGGCATTGGAGACAAGTGAAGACAGAGCACATTGTACCAGACAAGAGTCCTTTAAGCATCTCAGCTGGTCACTGCTCGCAACTAAGTCACAAATGGAGAGTTGAATTCTCCCTTCTCTGGAGCATTTCTGTCTTAACCCTTTCTTCCCCAGTAGCCTACATATACATCATATATTTTTGCTTCTTTTCACACTTTCACCTCTGATATCAAACCTCCCAGCAGCCATCACCATCCCTCCTTGCTTCCCTACACAGCAGGTCTCTTCCCAGGTTGTCTATAGTTTGGGTCTTCACTGTCTGTTACCCTGTGCCTCCTTGACTCCACCCTGGTTCTTCTTTCTCTTTTGTAACTCACTTAAAACTCCGCTTTAGGACTCCTCAAGGATTTCCACACTACCTCACCTGAGGGCATCCTTGATTCTCAGCTTACCTGTCTACAGCCTTTAGGTGAGGTGGTGTCATATTTAAAGGCCAAGAATCCTGGGACCAGACAATCTGGATTCAAATACCGGCTCCTGCACATGTGAGCTGTACAACAGGGCAAGCTTCTTTGCTTCTTGGCTTTGCGTCTCATCTGCAAAACAGGTATCATGAAAGACAAAAATTCCCTAGGAAGATGATAGGAATGCAATGAGTCAAGGTGTGAAGGTCTCAGAATAGTGACTCGCCAGCCAGAAACACTGGCATTTCCAATAGTTAAATTAATTGAATTAAACTAACTTCGTCACCTCTAATTCCTTTGGCTTCCAGGCTAGCAGACCCATGTGGTTTCCTGTCTGCTATGCCGTACTTTGCTGGCTATCTATCATCTCCTTGGTATTAATACGCTGAGGCCCCGCCTGACCTGTGCTTTCAGATACCACCTGTGTCTCGTGCCTGAAGGTCCCAACCTAAACCAGAAGCTGTGGACAAATCGCCTTCTGGAGATCCAGATCTCCCGGTGTCTGAGATCACTCAGCGTCAGCCTTGTTCTTGTAGTGTAAGCCACTGGGGTGATGTCACCTTAGCTGAGGTTTCTACTTGAATACTTTCCTACTGAGACCCTGGCGGACTCTTTCCTATCATCACGCCTTCGCTCCCGTGTCTCCTTCTCCGTGGGGGTGTCTATGAGGGTCTCACCTAAGTTGAAAGTTCCATCAACTCCACCACGCCCGTTGACTTCTGCCTTTTCCATTTCACCGTGTCTCTTGCTAATTCTAAGTATCCTAGGTGTCATCCTGCAGAGCTGCTGTCCCCATCAGACTGTCAGTTCCGGGTGGAGGACTTTGTTCTCTCTCTTTCTATGTCTCTGTCTCTCTCTGTCTCTCTGTATCTCTCTTCTTTGTTTTTCTGTCTCCATCTCTCTCTCCCTCCACCTCTCTCTCTCTCTCTCTCTCTCTCTCTCTCTCTCTCTCTCTCTCTCTCTCTCTCACACACACACACACACACACACACACACACACACCCCATGCACATGCACATGCCTGCCTGCACACATTCACATACCAACTCCAGCCCCCTCTCCTTGTCCATAGTTAAGTGCTGGGGAAGCATCCCTCAATTAATTAATGAAGCATGAACAAATGATTACCATAGGGGCATACAGCCCGAAGAAAGCAAGGTTCTGCAGGATGCACTGCCAACCCTGACCATCCACAGTCTTTCCAGGCTAGGCCCTTCAAGGCAGTGTCAACGTGAAACTTGGTCCTGTGGAGGAAGAGGGTGAGAGGAACCTCAGTGCACTGTGAGTATGAGCTGGAGTGACAAGTGAGGGGCAGGTAACACCCCACCTGCTGGCCTTGGTCCGAATTGATCTTGGATGCACTAGGAATCCCAGTGTCCTTGAACAGGACAGAACTGGGTGTTTGGAGGTCGCTGCTAGGAAGGGAGAATGGTGGGAGTGGAGACACTTGGCAGTAGCCACTGGAGATAACTGAGCAGGCCATGCGACCCAGGCAAAAGAAATATAAACTATGAAGGTATGAGGAGGCATAAGTAAGGACATTTCCTCATTGAGTTAGTAGATGAGTGGCTAAGGGAAGCCATTGCTAGGAGAGATATGTAAAGAAGACGTGGCTTTAGGGAATGGAAAGTCTAGTTTGGACCTAAAGCTCAAGTGGGTTCTTTTCCCCATTGTTAAGTCTTTGAGCTACTCTATGCTCCCCACCCATCACATAGAATTCTCCAGAAATTTACTAATTCTCATCCTGCTCCATCCCTGTTTCCCACTGTCCCTTAACATCTAGCTTGCCATGCTTTGGCCCAATTCTGGATCCCTGCACCATACATACACTAATTAAGAGACCACAGTTCCCTGACGAAGGGCTGATTCTAGGCCTGACATGGGGGATGCCCGATAAGTCTGAAATTTGCCAGAGTTTCAGAAAGCATGCAGAAACACACATTCAGCAAGCAGCAACTATGACACTGAAAGGGTTGAAGCTCAACCAATGAAAACAGGCAAATAAGTAATGCAGTATGGCCTTGGAGAAAATACCAACAGTATGAACATTAATAATACAAATTTCCCAAGCTGTAAGATAAATACACCTCCTTTTCTTAATATGTATCCCACCTCAGGTATTTTGATATAGTAACGTGAAGATAAATAAGTACCCATATTTTCCACAATATTGGGAGCTCCCTAGCCTTTCTTAGGAGCCTTATCATGAAGTTGACTACAGTGGGCACCCTAGCTTCTTGAGATTGCAAAGTCAATGCACTTCTCTTTTCCTTGAACAGCCAACTGATTGGCAAGAGAATCTGGGATGGAGTCAGGTTGTCTCTGAGTTGGAAAGAACCAGCATTACCTGTGATAGACCTGAAAACTGCCCAAGGGACACAACTTTCTTGTCACTGATCTTTCCAGTAACAAAGCTCTCCCATCTTTATGTGGCCCCGTCAATTGTATTAACATGTGCTTTAAGAAAATAAAACCTGGGGCCAGTGGTACAAGCCAGAAAGCCTGAGGCTGGAAAACTGATAGGAATTTTAGGCCACCTTGGTAAGACTGAGTCTCAAAACAACCATGTGGGCATGATAACAATTAGTAACACATACTTAGGATATGCTGGTCGGACTGGAGTAGGTAGACACCCGAGAAGTGGCTGGGATTCTCAGGGACACAGGCTTCTAAATAGTTTAGTTTCTGTAATGACAACAACCATAGCTGTTGTAAGAGCAGAGCTCTAGTTCTAAGGTCTGAGGCAGCGGCTTCTTCTGGACTCGGAAGCCATTGCCTAAAGGTTTGTCAAACAACCAACAGAGCCAGTGTAAGCATCCAGAAATGGCCATCTCCAGCAACAAGAGGACCTGTGTGCAGAGTCTGGCCTCTCACAGTCCCTAGAGTCACAGTTCAGGAGGGGTCATATAGAGCCACAACCTCACAAGGTATGGCTCTGATGCCTATATGGTGTCATCCTGGTACAGTTGACAAGTTTCTACTCCAACAGTACAAATTGTTTTTTTTCAAACTACCACCACCAAAACACAACAAGGCATGTCAATGAAAACTCGGTTACATAGTTGAGAATCACACAGTTTAATTCTTAAAACAAGTAAAGAAGGAAGTTTATGCAAAGATTTGTCTCTGTCTGCTAGGGTCTGGATATGATCTGGGTATGTTCCTGGAAGCCTTGCCACCAGGGTGGCGGTGTCAAAGATCACAGAGGGCAGAGATGAGTTAGATCATGAAGGTCTCTGCTCTCAGAAGGGATTAATGGCGGTCTTAGAGTGAAGTAGAACAGTGAATGGTCATAAAAGAGAAATGTAGACCCGTGCATCTGTCTTCATGTCTCACCCTGCGATCTCGTCTGCACACATTCTCACAGTATGATGACAATTGTTATGTGGTCCTCTCCAGAGCCTGACAGTTGTTGGATCGATGCTCTTGAGTCTCCAAAACTGTGAGTGAAACAGACTTCTTTCCTTTATAAAGTATTCAGTCTGGAGTATTCTGGGACAGTACCAGAAAAATTGACTTTTAAGAAATGCTGAGAGGAAAACTCAAGGCTGTTCTTATGGCTGCTGCTGCTGTTATGGTGTTCTTTCCTCTTAATGGCAATGAGAATATAGCTAGATGGTAATGAACAGGCTCTTTGGAATCAGACCAACAAGCGTCATAGCTTCCCTGAATCCTCCCTTTATGAGGTACTTGCCCCAGGCAAGCTCCGAAAAAGAGTGCTAGATCTCACACTCGTAAAGGCAAACATAGAGATTACAGAAACACCTGTACCATAGGATCACAGATCCGGAGTTCAGTGTGGTCAGGCACTTAACCCTACATGCCCTATGTCCTGTGGGGATCAGTGGTATGATCGAAGCTAAGATTCTAAGGGGTGGCCAGAGCCTTTTCCATCCTCCCTGCTTTCCACACAACTAACATGAGGGGGACTGACAAGATTTTCCTTTAATCGGTTATTTATTTCCTTTACATCCATATCAAAGCTTTCCCTCCCTCCTCTCCCCCTAGTCCTCCTTCTCCTCTCTTCTTACCCCATACATCCATCCCTTCTTTCCTTCTCCTCAGAAAAGAGGGGGCTCCCATAGATGTCAACTATCCTTGGCATTTAAAGTCGCAGTAAGGTTAGGTACATCTTCTACTGAGGCTAGACACGGCAGCCCAGTTAGGGAAAAGGGATCCAAAGGCAGGCAATGGAGTCAGAGACAGGCACTGCTCCTGCTTTAGGAGTCCCACATGAAGACCCAGCAGCATTACCGCAACATATGTGCAGAGGGCCTAGGTCTGTGCCTCACATGCTCTCTGGTTGGCAGTTCAGTCTCCATGAACCCCCATGGGCGCAGGTTGGTTAATTCTGTGGGTTTCCTTGTGGTGTCCTTGACCCCTCCGGCTCCTTCTGTCCTTCCCACTCCTCTTCCTCAGGAATTTCTAAGCCCCACTTACCCTTTGGCTGTGGAGTTCTGCATCAGTTATCATCAGCTGCTGGGCTAAGCCCCTTTGATTACATTTATACTAGGTTCCTGTCTGCTAGTATTGCATAATATCATTAATAGTATCAGGGGTGAGCCCCCTCTCATGTCATACAAACTGGACAAGTCATTGGCTGGCACTTCTTTTACCCCTGAATATCTTATAGGCAGGACAAATTGTAGGTTTAAAGTTTTGTGTCTGTGTTCCTGTCCCAGTCTCTCCATTAAAAGTCTTGTCTGGTTCCAGGAAATGGCCAGTTCAGGCTCCATATCCCCCTTTTACTAGGAGCCTTAGCTAGGGTCACCCTTATAGAATCCAGGTAGTTTCCATTGTCCCAGGTTTCTGGATCATCCCAGAGATGCCCTCCCCCCCCCAACTTCAGCTCTCTCTCAGTACTCTGCTCCTACCTCCTCCCCATGCCTGACAAGTGAGATTATATTTCACAAGAGAAAGGCAGAAGTCTGCCTGATGATAAGGGAAATTTACAGATCCAGTATCTGTTAGTGGTGCTGTCTCCAAGCACAAGCCTGGGGGAGTGGAAGATATGCTGAACACAATTTTAAGTAGATCTGGATCCCCCCAAACAGACTTTAAGTTGCCTGGGATCCCACCCTAGAAAGAGTGTCACTTTCAGGGCCTGCCCAACTCCTCCAGCACTCTGGGTACTTGTCACCTACTTGAGCGAAAGGGAATTCTGGCTTTAACGAAAGATTTCACCTCCAAGTCAAGACTGTCACTTGGAATCTGTATGATTTAGGACAAACCCCTCGATTCTCAGCTCCTGGCCTGACAACTGCACAAGGTGAGGCCAGCATCATAGTGCGGGTGTGGTGACTGAAGCCACTCACCTGGCAATAGCAGACTCAGTAGTCAGCAATGGGCAAGCCTCCCTCTACCTTGGCCCTGTGAGATACATATCTACTGCTGTTATTCTGAGCTTGTGGATAAGAACACTGACTCTTGCAAAGACTTAAAACTTATCTAGGATCAGATACGTGATTCAGAGCTGAGTTCTTCCAGCTTTGGCTAGATCCATAGGCAGGAAGCAGAAAAACTCAAGAGTACTTCTGGATGCTAGAGTTGATATCACTCAGCTAGCACATTCAGAATATGAGGGCTGCTTTCATGTGTCGATTTGACTAGGCTATGGTGCCCATTTTTGTAGCGACATGCTAGTCTTAGAGAAGGTACGTTTTAGATGCAGTTAATGTTGACAGTTAAGAGACTTTGAGTAAGGTAGGCTGCTCTTCATAACATAGGTTATGAAACATTGGAGCACAAAGACCCGAAGAAGGAGGAATTTGTTCTCAACACTGGAACACAGAGGCCCTACCCAGGTTTATAGGCTGTGTGACCCAGCCTGAAATTTTAGACCCAATATGCAACCCCAATTGTTACTTGAGTCCATCTGGACCATCAACACTGTAGACTCTAGAGAGCCCCCCAGATCACACAGTTTATTAAAATAAACCCCTCTCCCATGGTTTTACTCTCTGATAGAAGGCAGACAGGCAGATCATGATAATAAATGTTAGGATAGATGAGCAATCGATAGATTAAAAGACATATCATATATTAATGGATAATAGGAGTTTTACCAGTAACAAATGCATGGATGGATAAAGAGGATAGAGGGCAGAGAAATGATAAATGGAGAAAGGTGAATGGACAGATAATGTAAAATGACAGATGCATAAATAATAAATGTAAAGTATAGATAGAAAACTACAGAGACAGGGTGATAGATAACATATTATAGATTTTGCGAGTGAGTCCGTGGGTGCTCGAGCATTTTGTGATGCTTATGAAAGGGATCAGTTGCAGCCACTCCGGAACACTGCCAGTGCATACTGAGGTGGTGCTGGGACCTCACAGATGGATACAGAACAAACATAAACCCATGAAGGTGAGTCTCACATCTGGGGTCTCACATCTGGGTTTGCATTTGTTCCTTGTCCATCAGTGCACTCAGGGATAGATGTGAGGTAGTCTCAAGCATGGGAGGGCAGAGAGGCAGAGGAGAGCAGAGGAGGCCTCGACCTGAGCTAGGCAGAAGGCGAATGGGGAAGAAGGGACAGGTGAGCTAGGGCCACTCTCTCAGCTCTTGTTTTAATGTGATGCTATAAGTTATGTGACACAGACTTCCTTTTTCCCAAATTCACTTCTCTTTGTGTGAATGAGCATGTGTGCTGGAGGATGTACATATATGTAGGTTCCTGTGGGGACCAGAGGTCTATGTCAGATGATTTCATCAGTCACTCTCCACCTTGTGCTTCGAGACTGGATCTCTGACTGAGCCCAGCACTTACTTATTAGCTAGATGTCCCGGCCAGCAAACTCCAGAGACCTCCCAATTGCACCCCCATCTCCACCAGTCCCGTTCCTAGACTCAATGGCTTTAGGTCTTGTTTAATGACCTACTTAATTTAACCATGCCTAGCTTTTACGTGAGTGCTGGAGTTTTGAACTCAGGTCCTCATGCTTGCCCGGCAGATACTTTACCCATCAACCCACCTTTGCAGGCACCCCAAGTTCTACCCTTTTATTTTTTTTCTGGCAAAATCATGAGGCGAATCACTTTTGTTGACTTCCCATTAGGACCCCTTGTGGCTTTTCTGTTCCCCAGTTTTTCTTGGAGATAAACTAGTCTCCTACAGCAGTAGATGTTTTCTGTCTGTGTTTTTCCCATACCTACCTCTGTGTTAGGGAACCAACCTTGCCATGGAGGCATAACCCCACTCTTTGAAAAGAAGCCTTCCTCGCTATTATTCCTACCATCAGATTCCCCGCCTTGTACACTGTTATTAAAGCTCCTTCCCTAGGAAGACATAAACAATGCCTACCTCCTTCTCAGGTCCCAACAACAAACCAAAGGAGAGTCCACCAAAGTTCACCCTGGGGAACTTACTGTTTATTGCATTTCCTTACAGAGCAATGGGTAAGAGAGAGGTCATGGATCATAGCACAAATGATGTCAAGGCAGCCACACTGGGGGCTCTGCACCAGTAGAGACGATTACTTCCCTGTAGTTTAATAGGAAGAGTCCCTGCCCCTCCTTTTTCCTTACCTATATCTTCTAGACCCTCCCCAAAGATTCCAAGGAACATGTGATTAGGACAAAATTGCATACAATGGGCTGGGAGTTTGTGGCTGGATACAAGTGAGGGTCTGGTGACCCCCACACACCCCCTTTATTGGGAGGGAAAGTGAGCAGTCCGTGGACCTGACTGTGATGAGCTTTTCCGAGCAGGCCTATTAAGATCTCCTGAGGATGGTGGCAGTTGGGCTTGGAGGTTAGTCCTGTGCAACACACACATCACATCACATCACATCACATCACGTCACGTCACGTCACGTCACGTCACGTCACGTCACATCACATCACATCACATCACATCACATCACATCACATCACATCACAGCCATTTCCTTTAGTATGGAATCAGAGCTAGGGACTAGGCAAGTATGACCTCATAGCAGCTGGAGATGCCTGCACTGACTTTGCACAAGAACGGCCCGTCAACAGTCAGGTGTGGATGGAGGAGGGAGCCAACCCATCATTGGTGATCTATTTACTATTGATAAATTTAGAGGGAGAGAGGAGTTATTGCTTCCAGTCCTGTACCTACTGATGAACCTACCAGGCTCTGATAGACAGTTTCATCCCAAGGGTCCCACAGATAGCCCTGGTTAGATTAAGTGGGACCTAAAGCCATTGAATCGGGGGAAAGAACTGGCAGAGAAGGGGGTGGAGGTGTATAATAGGGAGATAGGGTAGCAGGGTAGATGTAATTAGAATATATTATACATGTCTGTAAACTTGCCAAAGAACAAAATTAAGTAATAAAAATAAGTAAGGATACCAGTATGGAGTTAGGGATTCCCTAGAAAAAGTGTAGAAACAGTCTGGAGGAAGCCTGTAAGCAGAGGACAGCATATAAAGGCAAGGTCCTCAGTCCAGAGGTAGACCCTAACCAGGGGCTACAGGATAAAGCCATAGCTCTCAGCACTTGTCAGTTCCAGAACAGTTTATCTATTCTTCTGTCTGGTCTAAGGAGTCCTAAAATCTACCTGGAGCAAAATGGCGCCAAAGATATTTCCTCTGACAATTTGTAATTCCAAGCTACAAACAACAGTGTAGTAACCACTGCTACATGAACTAAAAACCATACATTTTCAGATGTAGACGGCGAACCTCAATTTGGAAGGCACCTTTCTGGAAGAATATACCTTTATTCAGTTTCAAAACAGTCCCCATAGTAAAAGTCTGTGTCACCTGAGCCATGGTGTAAGTAACACACACACACACACACACACACACACACACACACACACATACACACACACACACACACTCCATGTTCTGAGACAGACAAGGATAGAGTAGATATGTTAGCCTGGGATTGTGTTTGGTTTGGGTTATGACATACGTCCCTCAACCCCTTGTGATAATGTGTTTGGGAATCCAGTTCCTTTACCCGCATGTTCGCATGCATACGTACACACACACACACACACACACACACACACACACACCTCCCAAAAATTCACCTAGCAACCTCAGAACTACCCTGAAGCTCCCACCTGCATCAGGCTAAACATACCCCATCTCTGAACAATAGTATACATTTCCTTCCTCCTGGTAACAACTGAATTTAGAGAGTTTCTATTCAAATGCACTCCCAATATATCCAGGCATGAGGAACAGAAGGGCCAATCTGGCCTGAACTGGTTTTGAGTGCATGTACAAATTACATCTTCAAGTGAACTTTGGAGAGAATGCATATTTACCAGCTTGTGCCTGTGCATAATTGGGCTTGCATATGATTAAAGTCAGACACACTGTGGGAGGGAACATGGCAGTAGGGAAAAGGAATATGACCTAATCAATCAAATGGAGACCACCTAAGGCTATGCCCCTTGCCAGCCTCGTCTCTCAGATCCCTCAGAGGGAAGCCCTAAATAACAATGGACCTGTAGCACCCCTATACCTATGGCCTGGTGTCAGTCCTGAGTGTCTCCCTCTATAATCCATAATGCAGTTTCAGTATGAATCATTTTCTTATGAATCCTTGTGAATCCTTGTTTTCAGTTCTTTGGATAAAAGGTCAAGAACCTGGGAATTCCTGGACTAGACCCACCCACTGGTATCACAGTCACATTGAGAAAAAACATGGCATTTGTCTTCCTGAGTCTGGCTCGTTGACATCACATGACTCCCAGTCCCATCCATGTCCCCTTCAGATGTCCTTATTTCAGTTTTCTTGTTGGCTGCATACAGTGACATGTATGCATCACATCTACCTGGTCACCTGTTGATGGGCAGCTGGGCTGGCTCCATCCCTGCCTATTGGGAGCAGTTCATCAATGAGCTTGTGTGTACCAGTTCCTCTGTGTGTTGACTTTGAGTGATATAACTGTGCCATATGTCAGTTCTAATTTTAGATTTCTGAGAAACCTGCACACTGATTTCCATAGTGACTGCACAAGTTCACACCCCTTCAGCAGTGAATAAGGGTTCCTTCCCCGACCCCCACCCCCTCTTGCTAGCTTGCATTTGTACTCTTCATTGTTGTTGTTGTTGTTGATGATGATGATGATGATGATGATGATGGTGATGACAGTCATTTGGGGGGGAATGAACTCTAGGAACACTTTTAATTTGCATTTCTCTGAGAACTAAGTGATTCATCTATTTATTTGTCTTGTATTTCTTTTTCTGAACCAATTCAGTTCATTAGCCTGCTTACCAATTGGATAATTTGGTTTTTGTCTCATTTTTGTGTGTGTTTTTATGCTTAATTTGTTCAGATCTTTATAATTCTAGATATCAATTTCCTGTCTGATATTGGGTTTAACTCTAGCTTTATTGTTTTTGTTTTTTAAGCTATTATAGATGTAATTTTCCCTTGATTTATTTCTTGACAACTTTATTATTAACTTTAAAAGAAGATACTGATTTTTGCATACTGAAACCAGGTCTTCAGTTTTCTGGTGGGGTCTTTACATCTCATAAGTGAAGGACTGTGTTGCCTGCAAATGGGGAGTGTTCAGCTTCTCCATCTTGTATTTGTGCCCACTTTGGGTGCTGAACTTTGTTAGATACCTTTTCTGTGTCAATTGATATGATCATGTGATTTCTGTTCATGGACTGCATTACACTTACTGATGTATGTACATTGGACCAAGCTTATATCCTTGGAAATAAGCAAATTTGGCCATGATATATTATCTTTTAAATATGCTCTTGAATTGTACAATGATTTTTTGACAGTATTTGCATCTGTGTTAATCCATTCTGCTGACTTTTCCTCCGTGTTACAAACTCCTCTCTCTGGTTCCTGCATTAAGTTAATCTGTTTGCAAGTGTCTCCTTTCAGGTTATTATCCTTTTTATTAAAAGGCTTGACATTTTCACCTGGCATTCTTCCTGCTCCAGTATCTTTGAGGTAAGTGGTTGAAAAGTTACTGTCTTTTGAAGGGTCCCAGTATCTTGCCTTGTTATGGTTCTTGAGTTTCTGTGCTGCAATTTTCACATCTGTTAGCATAAATATGACTTCTCTGTGTGTGTATATGTGTGTACCTGGGTCTGTGTGAGCATGTATGTTTGTGTGTAGACATGTGTGTATTTGTGTCTTTGTACATATTTGTGTGTATGTGTATGAATATGTGTGTTTGTGTGTGTGCATGTGTGTACATATGTGTGCATGTGTATGTCTTTGTACATGCATTTCAGTTTGTGTGCAAGTATGTATGAACATGGGTTTCTGTATGTACATGTGTATACATATATGTGCTTGTGTCCTTGTGCATGCATTTGTGTGTGAATGTATATGTTTGTGCATGTGCAGGTTGTGTCTGTGGGTGGGGTGCATGTGTGTTCTTCCTGAACAGTTTATTCCTGAAGGTTCAACCCTCACAACCACTCAAGGAGAACAAAATAAACTTCTTCTGGAAGCAGCTTCTCTTTACCCCACTCCCCAGTCTTTTCTCTCTGCTCCTGTCAAGGATCCTTGCACTTCCTTTGTGGACTTCCAGGGACCTCTTCCCTTAAGAAAATAATCTATTTTTTTATTTTGACCCCCCCCCTTTATCAGAATACATAGAGGTAGCTTCTAGTCTAGCAACTTCCCCAAGTCTACTCAAGAAAATATTTTAAATTATTTAAATAATAGATATTCTGGCCTCTCATACCCAGTTTTCACTGTGTCCACACACACCAAAAGCTGGCCTGAAACTCCAGGGACAAGGTGATGTGATAGTTTCTACAGCAGCTTACTGAGTAGTCCCACACTGACACTGCCCTTTCATACAGAATGGATACAGATGTCTGCTCTCCAGCTTCTGAGGTGTCATGTAGGCCAGTGCTTCTAGCCCTTCCTGCTGAGACAGACCCATTTCTGTGTTGAATGTGCAGCGATTTTGCTACAGAAGGCTAGAGAACATGGGGGAAGCCAGACGGGCTGGAGCATGTCTGTGGATCAGTGTTGTTTGTTAGCTGTGTGCTGTAGGATGTGGTGCCACTTCAGGTGGCAACAAAAACACTACAGTGCCTTGTGTCCGTAGACTTCTAAAGAACCGGATGGCTATGAAAACTTTGAATGTCAGTCTTTAATAGATGCCATTTAAAAAAAACATAAAAAAATGCAAAAAGAAAAACCCTGATTCTGATTAAAAATAGACGCTCAATAAGTGTTTATTTCATAGAGTTACAGTGGAATTAGTGAAGTAAAAAATGATGATGGGGGCTCACTCACTCTCTTATTTTCTGATGAAGATTTCTGGGAGGCTTTGCTGGCTGGGACAGGCTACTGTTCTCAAAGCTCATCAGTTGTTAGATAATGAAAACTTACCAGCAGATATAGCTTATAAATGCAAACCAACCCAAGACTCACACTCCCAGCCTCTTCCTGTATCTTGTGCTCTCAAAGCAAGTCAATAACTTCCTGGTGTAAATCTTTCCAGAATAAAGTTCCAGACAACCAGACACAGGCTCCATGCCAGAGATCTGCCTTAATTATTTGAATGAGCGGGTCCTCAGCCATCTCCATGTCTCTGCTTGAACTCTTCCATGGACACACTGGTGATTTGGGGATGTGCTTTCCTTCACTCGCTCCCTTCCTCCCGAGCAAGCTCTGCTCCTCCCTTGATAAAGCCCCTTGGTCTGCAAGACCTCTCATTTCCATGGCACTGTGAGTCACTAGAGAACCCCTCTGTTCATGTCAGCCATCAATCAGCTCTATCAACATCCCACAAGTTCATTTTGACACATGCACCAAGATAGAGAAATATATTGTGAAAAACATAAAGGAAAATCATACTTAAATTCATAACAAGAGGAGAACCTGAAGAAAATATTTGTAACATCCGACACTCTCGAAGGACCATAACATTCAAGGTTCAAAACGCATGGAAAAGCTTCCAGAATCTGTGACAAAATAAGCAGCTGAAATGCTCAGATTATCAACCCAGCATTGAACACAGCATAGACATTACATTACTAAACCCAGTGTTGGCTGAGATGAGTTGTTACAAGCTGCTGGTTAGGGCAGCCTCAAAGGCTCCAGAACAAGATTGGCTCATGGAACTCTGCCACTCCTTCCTCTCTTCTTCCCTCTGTGGTGGTTTGAATGAAATCCCACCTCCGTAGTCTCCAGCATTTGAATACTTTATCCCCATTGGTGCTGTTTGGAAAGGCTAATAGGAGGTATGGCCTTCTGGGAAGAAGTAGGTCACTAGGGGCAGGGTTTATGCTTTAAAAGCCCTGCCCCATCCCTAGTGTGCTCTCTGTCTTGGTGCTTGTGATTCAAGTTGAGAGGCCTCAGCTTCCTGTTTCTGCCTCCATGCCTACCACATTTTGCCATACCTCTGTTCTACAACCATGAATGGCTATTCTTCTAGAATTTTAAGCTCAAATAAAGTCTCAAGTTGCTTTAGCTGTGGTATTTCACCCCAGCCACAGAAATCTAACCAACACACTTCCTTTCTCCTTTTGATTTCTTTTTGCTTCCCTTCCTTTTTATTTCCTTTGCTCCCCCCCCCCTTTTTCTTTTTTAACCACAAAGCATATGTGGTAGTTTGTATGTTTGGCCCAGGGAGTGGCACTATTAGGGGGTGTTGCCCTCTTGGAGTAGGTGTGGCCTTGTTGGAAGAAATGTGTCATTGTGGGCATGGACTTTAAGAACCTCATCTTCTATCCCTGGGAGCCAGTCTTCTCCTAGCAGCCTTCAGATGAAGATGTAGAACTCTCAGCTCCTCCTGCACCACACCCACCTGGACACTGCCATGCTCCCACCTTGATGATCATGGATTGAACCTCTGAACCTATTAGCCAGCCCCAATGAAATGTCCTTTATAAGATTTGCCTTGATCATGGTGGTGTCTGTTCACAGCAGTAAAACCCTAAGACAGCATATAATGTCTAACTTCATGCTATATTTTAGGTTATATTTTAGGTTCTTAGCTATTCACAAAGAGAACAGAAATATTAATTAATGTAAATGTTTCAAGACTGATCCTGAAAGGATAACATCAAGTTCAGTTTTTAATTAAGCAGAAGGAGTATGGTGCATTGGAAAGCTCCGCCACCAATGATGTCAAAGAGTTCAGGTTATCAGAATGCTCTGTTGGCTTCCATATTGCAGGAATTCTAAAAACAAGAAGCAAACAAATGACAGAAATATAGTGGATTACATCTGTCAACAGCAGCTCATCTTTGCACATCTCTCTCAGCAATAGAATAGATGAAGCAATGAGAAATGAAAAGCAAGACCACTGAAGTCAGGCAGTACAGCTGACAAGCTTGACCCAGCTCAGAGAAGCCATTTTATACTGAAGCACTCATGGATCATTTCAGCTTGGGACCACACACTAGGCCAAATCACAAATCTCAACACATTTCAGAGAGTGGGTATTATCTTAACTGTTATCTCCAACCGCAGTGAGATTGAGGTCAATCCAGAGTTCAGGCTTGCTCACACCCATCTGTAATCAGCAGCAAGATGGTGGAGGCAGGAGAATCACGAGTTCATGGCCAAGTAGGCTCATAATGATACTCCATCTCAAAATATGTAAGAAAGGAAGGAGATGGAAAAAGAAGAAGAAGGAAATTAGAATTGAGACAGCTGCCCATATAGCTGTGTCAACATATTAAAGAGAAATTTTATAAAAGCATTTACACTTGATCTTAGCCAAAAGGCTGAGAAGCAATTATTATAAAAGCATTTAAAAAGTTTATTTTTAAGTAGAATTTAATAAAACCCCAAATCAACTAGGAGTAGGAAGGACACACTGACAAAGCCTATGCGCCCTCCCTCTAGCACAAGCATTATAGAATGTGCTCTACATATCTGGTGCAGATGAGATAAAGCTTTCGAAAGGCTTACTTGGACTCACTCTCTGCCACTGAATTCTTAGTAAGAGAAGAAATGCATAGAAAGGACAGCAAAGAAACTAGGGCAGACTCCATGCAGGAAACTCAAGCCTTTTAGAAAACGCACAGGAAAGCAGTTAAATAGAGAAAATAGTGATGTGTGTAAAAGGAGCCCCCATAGAAAGCCCAAGACCTCTGCAGGACAGTCAGGGCCTGGAAAGGCTGAGCAGAACTCTGCTTCAAACTACAGACACCAGCGGTCAGAGAAGAGCTCAGGGAAATCAACAGGCACCACAGGATGTTTTCAAGTAGGGAGGCTTCGGAGGTAGAACCAATGAGCAGCATGGTCATTAAGCTCCTGATCCACAAAATGTGGTACATATTTACAATGGAGTGCAATGTGGCCTTTAAAAAGAACACTCCTACCTTCCGCCTTATAGACAAACCTGGAGGGCACCATGTTAAGAGATAAGATAATAAGGAAGGCATAGACAGACAAAAGCCTCATGACCTCATTTATGTGCAGAATCTGGGTCTTAAAGATGTGTAACAGAATGGTGTTTGCCATGGGTGGGAGTGGTTAGAGGGAGAGGGGGATAATATGATGGTGAGAAGGATAATTTCAAGAGCTCTATGTACAGCAACTCATACTAACAACACATTCTATTCTTGCAAACCCTGAAGACAGTGACTGCAGTATGGCTGTCTCCATAACAGTCATAACTTTGCAAGGGAGATGCATCTGTTAATTGGCTAAGCCACAATGTACATGTGCTTTAAAATAGATCGTCACACACAATGAAAGTATATAATGGAGCTGACAAGATGGCTCAGAGAGTACAAGTGCTCACCTTGGAAGCCTGGTGACCTGAGTTCACTCCCCAGGACTCACACACAGGCAGAATGAGAGAACTGACTCTGCCAAGTGGTCATCGGACCTCCACACCAATCTTCCCACATATATCATGCACACACACAAGTAATGATAACAGTGATAATGGGAATAGGATGATATAATAGAGTTTGCCGATTCAAATTTTAAAAAGTGGATGAATAGTTATTAATTGAGCAGGGTCGTGAGAAGAGAGAACATTCTAGATTTAAAAGAGAACAATAGAGATTTGTGGGATGTACAACGGAAGAACTGAAGAAGTGGAGAGCTTGGGTGTCAGAGAAGAGATGAGGAAAGAGAGGGCTCCGAAGGTGGATTGTTGTCACCCAGGGCCTCCTGTCACTTAAGGGCATGGCAACCTGTAAATGAGTTCAAGAAAGATAAATATGTTAAAACAAATGTATGTTAAAAATTAATATTAATACACAAACTACAGAAAGGACAGGACTGTCTAAGGATGCATTCACGGGGGCTTGCAAGATGAGGATCACACACAGACCTGATGACCTGTGTTCAGCCATGTAAAGGTGGAAGGGGAACACGGAATGTCTCCACCATGATGTCACCAGATCTTCACACATCTGAAGAGGCACAACCATGTATGCCCTCACACATGTGCCTGCGCCCACAGTAACAATAAAATTTTGAGTGTTTTGTTTTAAATAACTTTAAAGAAAAATGCATTCCTGCAAATGGAAACAAAATAGACAGAAGCATTAATATTCCAGAAGTGGTAAGCACGTGTACGATGTCAAACTTGCGGAAACTCTAAGTCATCACTACTTGGTGTTGGTTTTTCAAAGTCAAGTTGAGAAGACTTCAGGAGGAAGAATGTGAAAATGATCCCTGAGGATTGATGAGCTGTTGAGGAGCTGTAGACTATTCTAAATGTGTGTATTACAATACCTAGGGGACACACTGGAAGAAGAGAGAGAGAGAACACTCAAAGTTCACGCTTAGGGCGGAGTAGCGGCAAAGTAAGAGAAACTGGGAAAGGAAGAGGTTTGAAGGGCAGGACAAATGGCTAAGTAGAAGATGACAGAGAGGAAGCTCAATGTGTGAGGGTAAAATAGATTGGGCAGTTAATAAAAGTGGTCAGATTGCTTCTTATTTTTAAAAAGCCCTTTTGCAATAACAAGAAAAGTGGAGATTGCCTCTAGCCTTTTGACCCAGCAATTATACTTACACATGTGCAAATGGGACCATGTCCAAGAATGTTAATTACTGCATTGTTTGTACTAGCAAACCTATGGGAGGCCATCGAAATGCCCATCACCAGAGGCCCTGATTAAGACCTGGGTTGGTTCACACAGTGGAATGCCAGTCTGCAATTAAAATGAATGAGCGAGGTGGAGTATCATCTATCAACGCACGCTAATTTCAAAAACACCAACTGGGAAAATCCAGTTGCTTCAGAGAACCAGAGGACACCACACCATTCAGAAATACTCAAAATGAAAACTCACACCATTGTAAAGCTTGTTCAGAGAGACGAGGCTCACAAAAGCCCATGGAGAAATACGGATAAGTTTGATGACTGTTTTCTTAGCAAAATGACAGAAAGCATAGGGACTATGGAAGTCTACTCAGGGCCTTCAATGTTTCAAAAGAAACCTGCATGAAACCACAATGCAGTAGACGCTATCTGGAAAGGAGCTAAACCTGGTGAAGATGCCCTATTTAGTGACTGTTTACTCTTCTTTACCATTCCTTATTCAGAAGCAGGGTCATTTACTAGACTTCTCAGCATGCCTTAAAAATTTCATAATAAGCAAATAATTAACAAACTAATCCCATGAGCACTTATGTTTACAAAATGTTTTTTTTTAAAGTATTGAAATTGTCAGGCACCATAATATGATTTTGAGCCGGAATGGTTCTTGTCTTTAGAAGTGCAATGGAATATGGAAAGCAGTACCATACAGTAGGTGTGGTGATATGATATAAAAAGGACTAGCTAGCACAGGGTGCTATAACAAAATATAACTGGCAAGATATAAAGGCATCTGCTGCCAGCTGTGACATGAGCCATGTAGCCTAAACGGTAGAAGAAAAGAATTGGCTCACAAAATTGTCCTCTGATCGTCACAGGTCTGCTTTGGCATTTGTCCTCCCCCAACCCCATGCATGTGCACAAACACACACTGAATTAATGGAATTTAATTTTTAAAACTCTGATGTGGAGAGCATTTAAAGTATTGACAATTAAATGAAAAAAAAAAAAAAGCTAAGTGGAAAGGAAGCTGAGAATTAAGTATCCACCAAATCTTCCAGGTTCCAGATCTGTAGAATTCATTAGAAATCCTTCTCTAATACTGAGAGGTTTCACAGTGAAGAGGGCTGTGAAGGAAGATCAGAGGATCAGAGTCCATTTTTTGATTTGGAAATAGAGCAGGCAAGTAAATTGAGATGTATGGTAAGAGGGAAAAAGTAAAGAAAGGCAACTGCATCAATAATAAATGCTTCTGCTGCGGCCTGTCCACAGAGACCTAAATAGCCAATGAATCAAATAAAAAGCTCTGCAGGAGAGAAGTGGGGCAGAGGGAAGAGGCCACACCACTCATAAATTATAAAACAGTTCCCAACTACAGGCTTAGCATTTTGCTCATCAAAAACCATCGTGCACAATCCTATTTCTGCCAAGTGGCTAGCCAAGTGTCTGGTCCTGTTTGAGTAGGATGTGGGGCACCACCTGCCATGCCTCCCGCCTCTCTCTCTCCATCAGGGTGCTCGCTGACATCCTGATGCAAGATTCTGAAGGCCGGAGTTAGTGGTTTGCTGGAATCCATTGTACTCCCATTACATCAGACCTCAGACCTATAGTCACTCAACACTAGATCTAATGTATGTACTTCTGCCATTTAACAGCCCAACAGCATTCTACATTCCAAATGTATTTGTAATTAGGAAATAAATTTTGTAGGCAGCTTGATGACTACTAATTATCTCACGTTGTATGTCTTAGTTTATTTTGTGTTGCTATAACGAAGTACCTGAGGCTGGGTACCCTCTGAAAAGGGGGATCTATTTAGCCCAGAATTATAGAAAATGGGAAGTTCAAAATGAGGCAGCTGCAAGTGATGAAGGCTGGGCTGTGTTGGGTACACTGATGGCTTTGTGGTAGGATGGCATGAGAGGGGACAGAAGGTTCATGTAGAAAACAAAGGACGCAATCGAGGAAGCAGACAGGCTGGTGACACTGACCTTATTACTGTTTTTAGTTTCTAAAACTTTGAGTATATTTTATTATTTTATAACCTCACATATAAATTAAAACATCACTGACCTTATTTAAGTGCTGGCCTTCCCAAGAACTAACATAGTCCCAGGACACCTAATCTAGACACATACCCATAATCCATGCAGCCAAGAAGCAGAGAGAAGAGTGGTCACTGTGTATTCAAGGCCAGCCTGGGCTACATAGTGGACATCCTGGAGTATGTTCCGAGACCCTGTTAGTCTCAAAAGCCAAACACAAAAACGTTCATTTAATAAAACAAGCATTTTACATTGTCAACATGTTAGTCAAAGAACAAAGTTATCAGCATATCATCATATTTCCAGAGAACCTCAAAGACCATCCAGTGACCCAGAACCTGACTTCAACTGTCCTGGCACACTTGGGTCCTCCGGCACACCATCCGCTCTGATTGTCACTTCAGCTCTTGTGCCTTTTCTTTTCTGCCTTGAAACTCAAGGACAGAGCAGCACTGCTATCCTTTAAGAATCTACTGACTTTTCCCTGATGGCCCAGTAGAAGGAGTAGCTTGTGAGGAAGTTAGAAAAATGTTCTGTTAGGAAAACATCTTAGTAATCCTACACACAAGACATTCTTTACACACATATCATTGACATCAGTCACCCGTGCGTTCCCATGGAGCTTCCGAGACATAACAATAAAATCCCACCGATGATGTCACTGGGTTTCTATTCTCAGAAATATTACTCTCACCCTTCTTTTCCTGCTAGACATTTATTTACCAAACCGTGTTTACAATCACGTTTTCGAAAGCCTCTTCAGGTGGCTCATTTGGTTAAGAGTGCTGACTGGTCTCACAGAGGACCTGAATTTAGTTCCCAGCACCCATATCAGTTGGCTCACCACAACTGTAACTCTAGTTTAGATTGTCCAATGCCTTCTGACCTCTTCAGACACCAGAAGTCACATGGTACATATACACTCACACAGGCACTCATATATACATAAATTAAAACAGATTAGATAGATAGATACATACATACATACACACACATACATATAAGCATACATATATAGATTCATAGATACATAGATAAATACAGAGATAGAAGCCTCAAGGTTTAACAGCAGACACTGGAGGGGTAAGATGTTTACCAACTTAAATGCCTCACAATAATGATCATTAGCAGTAAAGGTATATAGCATATATATGTATGCTTGTATGTATGTGTATGTTTGTATGTATCTGATCTGCTTTAATTTATATGTATATGAGTGCCCCTCTGCCATGCCTTGTCATAGTGGAATAAACATTTTTACAAATAGTGAGTACAGTGGTACTTGCAGCCTTGTTACACTGATTTAGGATCTGATGAGATAAAGCTATCAATTTAAAATCTAATGACGCTTAAGATTGATAGCAGTTTAGAGCCAAAGGTTGTCTTATAGACTGACTAAACAAACATCTTAATTTTACAGTTAAATGAATTGAGGCCCCTTGAGAAGAGAGCTTTGTTATTGTTGATTTTTGATTTTTTTAAACTTAAAATAGATTCTTCTTGTACAATCTAGCCCTTCCACAGTTTCTGCTCCCTCTATTCCTCCCAGCATTACCCTCCACATACAAGTAGCTGCCCCAACCCCCACCAGAGAGATCAGAGCTTTGCTACCAACTTTTCCAGGGGTGGTTGTGTGGCCCCAAGAAAGAGCTCCCAGCCTGAGCTTTGATTGATGCTCTTGAACTTAGCTTGTTATTACAGAACAGCTGTCTCCTCTGCCATCCAGCATGGAGTTTTGCAAACTAACCTTAAAGCTGAGGAGTTTATTTAGTGACTCTCTTCCAGCTGATTATTTTTCATCTTCAGTTATTAATAAGGCCAAAAGCATTCCTGCACTGACCAGAAAAGGTAAAATACTAAGCCTGGCGAACGTATTGCAGAACAAGGACCTCAAAGGCAGATAAAGGTGAGTGGAGATAATAGTGTGGCTGCAAGAAACTGTGTTTAGTAATTCAGATCAATTAGATGATAAGTAATCAGGAATTTCCACAACTTCAAGGTGATATTTGTATGGTATAAGAGTAAAAGCATGCAGGTACACAATACACACACACACACACACACACACACACACACACACACACACACGCTCATGAAGAAATGCTTGTAACATGTAAAACCAACAACAAAATAACCTTGTTAAAATATGAGTGACCATCTATCCCATGCCAAAGGCTCAACACCACTCTCACCATGGAAATGCACATTTAAACCACATTGAGCTACCACCTCAAGACCATGAGGATGCTATCATTCACAAACTGCAAATGTGGATGTGGAGAAACGGAACACACCTGATTCAGTGCTACTCAATGATTTGACAACCATGGTGGGAGACAGGTCGGTGGTTCCCCAGAAACAGGTAAGTTAGCTTAAGACGTCAGTTCTGCTTCTAGATACAAACCCAGAGGAAATGGGAACCAGGGCTCAGGACCACAGTCACAGTAGCACTGTTCACAACAGCAGCAAATGGCTACACATGGATCCTTAAATACATCCTACACATGCAATGAAGGAGTAGTTCATGAAATTAAGGGAATGGCTTTGTAGGATGCATCATAAAATAATGCACCATGTGAATATTATGACTAGAATATGGCCAGACACAGAACAGCAAACACTATACTATATGAATCTACTTATTTGCAATCATTAGAGTAGCTGGTTTCATAAGGACAGGAAGTAAGAAGGGTGTAATTGCCTTAAGCAAGCAGAAGGGGATGGAGAGTGGTTTGATGTGGCCAGAGTGTGCATTTTAGGAAGATGCAAACATTCTGGAGATGGATAACAGTGATGGGCATACAGCAGTGTGTGTGCGCGCATGTGTGTGTGTGTGTGTGTGTGTGTGCTTGCTGCTTCTGAACTGTATACTTAAAGCTGGTTGAAACACTTGAAAGGTTTATGTTACATACATCGCAAAACAATCTCGGTGGAGGAAGAGCAACAACATAGAGCCCAAGCTCTCTGTAAAAATGGAAAGAACTAAGCAAGCATTGGCCCCATTCCCCTGGAGTCTTATCCTCACCCCAGCATCCACCTGCTGTGCTGTTTGGGATTCAGCCCTGGAAGAGAAGAAGCTTTGTCTCAGCAACCACATTTAAGCTAAGCCCTTCCCTTGGGTCTTTGCATAGTGGATGTTAAAAAATAAGAGGCCACACTTTAGAGTCCTCTCAGTCAGCAGCATGAATCGTCCAAGCCTTTCCTACAGCATCTCTCAAGTACATGACACTCCTGTTATATCGAAGCCCACCTTGATGAGTCTCACGGTGGGCAAGGCTAAACCCCATCACCCAAAACAAAAGGGCAAGCCCTGTGCTCCATTGCTACAAGTTCAAATCAATGTCTATGAGTTGGTGTTCAGAGGATGTTTGAATAAACCATCATAATAGCAAGAGAGACTCATGTTCTATATGTCTTCCAGATATTCTTTTCCTGTTGTGTCTCCCTCGAGGTAGCTCCTCATCCCCGGGTAGACAAGCATCCAAGAGTGCAGTGAAAAATGCAGACAGGCTGATTGGGTAGCAGAGATAACTCTCAAACCAGATGCAAGCCTTTTACGCATGATTCGCTGGATTTTACAATAGGCCACAGGGCCAGGAGTAAGCATTCCCACTGGCTCCCCGCCCAGGTACTTTTTCCAGTAGTTACTTAGAACCAGCTCTGTCTCTTTTCCAAGAATCTCTTTCTTCTGCAAGAAGACAGACTGCTAGCAACAGAGGACGCAGCTGGCTCCGGTCTCCGGGTAACCCTTGCTGTTGTCTGCCTTCACAACTGCTCACACCTGCTACAGCTAGTCAGCACGCGGAAACTCAAACCTACAGCCTTGGGGAGTAGTAAGCAAGTAGTTAGTAAGCCTAACTCATCACACATCTTTGAAACATGTTGGCAACGTTCTTCATTTTTTTCTGCATTTTTTATTTAGTTTAAAATTTTTGTGTAGGAATGTGGGGGTGGGGGTAAGGGGGATATGTGCATAGTGACGTGGCACACCACCCATGCTTGCACATGTGGAAGCCAGAGGTCAACGATTGCTGTCTTCCTTGAACACTCTCTGACTTATTTTTTTTGAGATAGGGTCTCTTTCTTTTACTAAATGTAGAGCTTACAGACTGGCTAGATTGACTGGCTGGCAAACTCCTGTGGTCCACTCGTCACCAACATCACACTGAAGAGGTCAGCTCAGGGACTTTGGAAAATTCCACCGGAACTCTCCCCTCCTGGAAGAGAAAGGTCCTAGAGAACATAGGCACCCCTCTCCTCTTGAAGGGAGAGGCTGATTACATTCCTCAGACCACGGGGGTGGGGGTGGGGCGACCATGGGCCACCTGAGGAACACAGAGACACATTCGATGACTGTCGGCCACCTACAGACAAGGGAAGCCCTTGCCACCTCATTCCCTAAAGACCAATTGGTTTAAAAATCACACTGTTCACAAGAGAGATCTATGTCAGGGTCCTGTCAGCAAAATCTTTCTGGTATATGCAATAGTGTCTGGGTTTGGTGGTTGTATATGGGATGGATCTCTGGGTGGGACAGTCTCTGGATGGTTTTTCCTTCCACCTCAGCACTGAACGTTGTCTCTGTAACTCCTTCCATGGGTATTTTGTTCCCCATTCTTAGAAGGGGCAAAGTATCCACAATTTGGGCTTCCTTCTTCTTGAGTGTCATGTGTTTTGCAAATTGTATCTTGGATATTCTAAGTTTCTGGGCTATTATCCGCTTATCAGTGAGTGCATATTATGTGTGTTCTTTTGTGATTGGGTTATCTCACTCAGGATGATATCCTCTGGATCCATCCATTTGCCTAAGAATTTCAAATTCATGAATTCATTGTTTTTAATTGCTGAGTAGTACTCCATTGTATAAATGGACCACATTTTCTGTATCCATTCCTCTGTTGAAGGACATCTGGATTCTTTCCAGCTTCTGGCTATTATCAATAAGGTTGCTATGAACATAGTGGAGCATGTGTCCAATGCCTGGCAAATACAGAAGTAGATGCTCACAGTCATCTATTGGATGGAACACAGGGCCCCTAATGAAGGAGTTAGAGAAAGTACCCAAGGAGCTAAAGGTGTCTGCAACCCTATAGGAGGAACAACAATACGAACTAACCAGTACCCCCAGAGCTGTGTCTCTAGTGGCATATGCAGCAGAGGATGGCCTAGTAGGCCATCAATGGGAAGAGAGGCCCTTGATATTGTGAAGTTCATATGCCCCAGTACAGGGGAATGCCAGAGCCAGGAAGTGGGCATGGGTGGGTTGGGAAGCAGGGCGGGGGAGGGTATGGGGGCTTTGGAGATAGCATTTGAAATGTAAATGAAGAAAATATCTAATAAAAATTATCTAATAAGTATCTAATAAAAAATAATTATCTAATAAAAAAAGTCTTAAAACAATCACACTGTTCTGCCAATCACATTGTGCCTAATGGCTGCTACTCTGAAAACTGTATAAAAATGTGCTGAATGGGCTGCATGAGATCATTCTCTCTCTCCTTCATGTGCAGGGCAAATCTAGCATGCTGGAACAATAAAATTCCTCTTGCTTTTACATTGATCCCTGGCTCCATGTTGTTCACTGGGTGGGGGAGGTCTCCAGTAAGTTAAGGCTTTTCAGAGTCTTACAACAGCATTGGAGTTAAAGACATGCCATTGAGCACATTTTTAGACTGTGGGTGCTGGAATCAGAATTCATGCTTGCACAGCAAGTCTTTTACCCATTGAACCAGCTCCTTAGAGTCAACACGTTTATAATTATGGCCTGATTTTTCTAGGACAACCCAACAAAAAGTTAGAATCTCCATGGGTTTCCCAGTGCACTGCATGTCTACCTATTCATTCAGTTAGCAGGAACATGTAACTATGTAACACATACAACTGGTGTTATGGGCACAGTCATCAGTAACATGTCACTCCATCCCTGATTACATGTACACAAGATAATGAAAGTGGTTTTGACGAGAGTCATCAGATTCTTATTTTTGCCTTCTTGGATTCTTAGCAAAACATAATCGACAGAACTGAGACTAAGTTGATTCTCGACATCTTCCATATCAGTGGTGAGGAGGGAAAAGTCTACTTGCAAGTCATCAGAAATATCTGTGTGCGGTGCATAACATATGGGCACATCCAGCCTGTGACATTTAAATGACTGGGGTTTATACAAAACTTTTTTATAATAAGTAGCAATGACTGTGAGAAGGAGCACAGCATATAACACCGTGTGGCTTCTCAGAGCCGTGATGCTGGCAGAGAATGCTTAAGGAAGGAAGGGTTGGCTCGGCTCAGAGATTGAAGGTGCCGTCCATCGCAGTGAAGATGGGATAGTAGCGGGAGCCCGGGCTGCTTGCTCACATCTGGGGAGAGCTGGAGTCAGAGGAACGGGTATGTCTGAGCTCAGATGACTTCCTCCCTGTTTCTCCAGTCAGGAATTCCAGCCTGTGGAAGAAGGCTCCTCACTTCAGGGTGTTCCTTGCCCTGCAGTCATTCCGGAAGTGGCTTTCAGGACTGCACCAGAAGATGAGCCTTATTAATACCCTAGGCACTATCAAAATTAACCAAGACAATCCGGTTCTCCAGGGCAGTCCTCAGGGACTGAAGCCAGAAATCGTTTGACAGTGGTGACCTTTGGCTACAGCACTGACTGAGAAGAGAGCCACAGGCCCTTGGGCCTTCTAATAGTTCCTGTAGGCTACAACCTCCCACTCTCCCAGTCTCTGAATTGTCCCAAGTTATGCTGAAATGACCGACCAGCAGACAATCCTTTAGGGGTTCAATGTCACTTGTGTACTATGGACCACACCTCGGGTCAGTTCCAGATGTCCAGGGCTTCTAGAAACATCGGCCTTAACTTATGACCCAGCTCTGCCTCCTCCACGGTTGCAGCGGTGTTGCCTGCCCTGCTTAGAGGGCTCCCTTGTCTTGCTGTTTGTTCCTGACGGGCACCTTCTCTACTAGGGTCCCTTCTCTCTTACCTTGCATCTTCTCCAACTATCCCAACCATAGCCCCCAAGCTTGTCTGAGCTGCTGACTAGCTTCTGAGAAGCAAATCTCTTGGGTAGCACTTAACAGAGCACATGGTGTGAGTGTCCTCTTCCTGTCTGTCAAGAACATGAGGAACACATGGCAGGAACTCTGCTTAAGTGGCCCTGTCACTCCACCGAGGGCTGTATGCTAAAGCATGGTGGTAAGCAGTTTCCTTACTATATGAGAATCCCCGAGTGTGTCACACAAACTTAGTGGACTAGGTCAATGCAGTTAACACAAAACAGGCTGCTACTGGGAGAGTACAGGCTATAACTTATAGTAACCATTATTTTATAAGTAGAGGCATGCTATAAAATGATGATAAAATGTAGGCAATGGCAATGAACTAAACCAAGAACATACACAGATACTTCCATCAAGTCTTACCTCCTGTACATAAGTGTGCTTTACTGTTATACAACTGGCACTGCAGTAGGTGTGTTTGCAAAAGGAGGAACACTGTACATTAAAACTGCTATATCACTAAGTCATGGACAGTTTCCAGGTCCATGAAAACCTGGAGGCACAACACGTGGTCCATCGTTGACTGATGCATTCGTAGGCAGTGCGTCCCTGAACAATTTTTAATTTATGGATGGTGAAATGTTGCAGGCACAGACTGAGACAATTTCAGTTTTCCATGTGACCTCTTCTGTCTCCTGAGGGGCTGGTGAAACCCAGAGGGTTACCCCCTCTGCTATTACTAAAAGGATGGACATTCTGTTCCTGTCCAGAAAAAGGAAGGAGTCGGAAGGACTTTGTCAGATCATTTTTGAGTCAGCACTAACTAGAAAGGTAGAGGGGTGCTTTGTACACTACTACAAGCCAACTCAAGGCCCTCAGTTGGCCCCAGAAAGAATGTGTAAGATTTCGTCATTCAAATTCACGGAGATGTACTGAGGCCCCAGGGAAGTGAGGAATCACAAGCTCTGAATTGCTGGAGCTCATGTCTAATGGAAAACAAAACAAAACAAACAAAGCCCACAGTGGCAGTCAGAGTGAGAATGATGTGTGTTCTAAGAAGTAGGTAGGATAGTCTAGGCCAGCATTTACCAGGCACACGAAGGGAGAGGAGAGAAAGAATATTGGAGCGAGTGAAAAAATAACACCAAGAAACTAAGAAAGGGAGAAGAGAGAGCTCTGGGCAAAGGCAGCAAAAGCTGCCAGTCCGGTGTCCCTGTGGGATCAAGCTAATCACCTTACAAACATGGACATCTTGGCTCTGTTTTCCAGGTTCCCTCACAGATGGGAGCTTTGAGATCTTCAGTGAATCCGTTTTATGCCAGGAAGGAAAAGAAAAGACTAAGAAACCAGTATTCCAGTGTTCTCTTTAAGATCACCTTCGACCTAGGCACACACACACTCACACACACACACACACACACAAACACATACACATACATCAAGTTTGTACACTTTAGAAGCCTTTGGAGCAATCCTGACCAACAATTCAAGAGAATATTTCTCATGCCTGGTGTTGGGCTTTTGTTAGGTGATCTTTGGCTCTTGGAGGGATCATTGTCACCTCAAATGAGAAATTTTCTCATGCTTCCTGCGGTCATGCTTTCTCTATGCCATAATGGACAAGCCTTTGAACCATGAACCAAAATATACCCTCCTGGCTTAAGCTGCTTCATGTCAGTTATCTGGTTATAATAGTAAGATAAATAACTAATTAACCACTTTCCATTAACACCAAGTGGAGGGGAGGACAAACCCTTTAGCACAGGCTCCTGGGTTACGTTCCCACCTCCTTTGTGAGACAACCATGAGCAATAGCAACGGTATGTGAGTTTTGAGAGTCTCTTGGACAATCCTGACCAACAACTCAGGAGAAAGATTCTCATGCCTGCCGTCAGGCTCATAAAAAGACTTATGGTGGGCATGTGATTTCATTTCTCTAGGGTAAATATGCAGGAGTGAAGCAGCTAAACAGAATAGGACATGGGTGTTTATCTTCATAAGAAAGTGCTAGTATTCCAAAGTCCCTGTACCATCTCACAAACCCTAAAGCAACGTCTGAAAGTTCTGGTTGACCCATATTTTTGGTCAATTTTGGTATTGACAGTTCCTTTGCTTTAATTCTCTTAATATATATGAAGCAACCCACCACAACTTAATTTGCATTTTCTTGAAACAATGGATTATTGAGCATGTTCATAGGTATTTACACACACACACACACACACACACACACACACACACACCTAATGACACTGGCCTGTAATCATACCTATTCAGAAGGCTGAGGCTGGAGGATTGTAAATTCAAGGCCACCCTAGGATTAAGGTGAGTTCAAGATCAACCTATGCAATCTAGTAATACCTTATATCAGAATAAAAGGGGCAAGGAGGGCTTGAGACATGGCTCATTGGCAGGTGACTTACCTAGCTTACACAAAGTCTTGGGTACTGAAAAGGAAAAGAAAATTAACTCACCATAACTATTTGGCTTTAATTTGTCTAGTCTGTTCCATAAATTATTTCATATGTCTTAATACTATACTGACTTTATAATGTGGCTTTAAAGTACATCTTAAAGTAAGAAGGCGTAATTCTGTAATTCTCCCAACTCTGCTTTTCCACTTCTAGATGGATTAAGCTACTCTAAACTGTTTATGCAGTCATAGAATCTTAAAAGAGTTTTTAAAAAGTTATTATTTGACAATTTCATACATGTATACAATGCATTTTTTTCATATCCAACCCAAAATTTTCCTCCAACTGCCTTGGAGCCTGCAACTCTCCTAGAACCTGACCCCAGTACATCTTCCCTCCAGCTTTAAGTTCCCTTCTTCCTTTTCTTCTTCTTCTTCTTCTTCTTCTTCTTCTTCTTCTTCTTCTTCTTCTTCTTCTTCTTCTTCTTCTTCTTCTTCTTCTCCTTCTCCTTCTCCNCTTCTTCTTCTTCTTCTTCTTCTTCTTCTTCTTCTTCTTCTTCTTCTTCTTCTTCTCCTTCTCCTTCTCCTCCTCCTCCTCCTCCTTCTTCCTTTTCTTCTTCTTCTTCTTCTTCTTCTTCTTCTTCTTCTTCTTCTTCTTCTTCTTCTTCTTCTTCTTCATTATTATTATAATTATTATTATTATTTCTCTTCCTGCTCCTCCTTTTCATCTCCTTCTTGCTCTTCTTCCTTCCTCCTCCTCTTCTTTTTCTTCCTTCATTTTGTTCTTGTTCATAACTTACTCCAATTAGTGATACCTGTATACACAGGGGTGTGGAGCCATCCACTGGAATATAAACAACATATTGACAGTTAAATGTTCTTATTAATAAATACATTTTAAAACCTATTTGTGATAATAGAAATTTTTAATAGAATAACAGAATTTTATGGAATATTTACAGAAAAATTAACAGGATAATCAGTGTTAGCTCATGGTGGTGGGTGCTTAGTGTGAAAACAAAAAAACAAAACCACCTTGCCAGGCTAGGTTCAATCCATAGCATGAAGAAAATGAAAGAAAATGAATAAAGTAGAATACAGCATAGGCATTCTCAATTTTAAAATTTTTTCTTGTAGCTTCTGGTCCACATCTCTATCTGCAGTAGTGAAATAGCGCCCTGCACCCTACAGCTCTTCCTGCCTCCCACCAGGACCAAAAGGTGAGACTCTACCCCAATCCCTCTACCTGCTGACACTCCAGCAAGCCCAGCAGCCATGGGCTCTGCCCCACCCTTTTGGAGCTCCATCTTTCTTCCAGGCCACACGTCCACCTGCAGTTGTGGACCAGTACTCAGCCCCCTACCCCACACCTCCACATGCCTTACCATGTGGAGAAACTAAGATATTCCATGACATTATCAAATTTGAACATTATCTTTCTGCTAATCCAGCCCTACAGAGGAAACTAGAAGGAAAACTCCAACACAAATAGGGTAACTACACCCAAGAAAACATAAAAAAGTAATCATCTCATAGCAAAACCAAAGAAGAGAATCACACACACACACACACAGAGAGAGAGAGAGAGAGAGAGAGAGAGAGAGAGAGAGAGAGAAAACTACCTCTAACATCAAAATAACAGGAACTAACAGTCATTGGTCATTAATAGCTCTCAACATCAATGGACTCAATTCACCAATAAAAGATACAGGCCAACAGACTGAGTACTTAAATAGGATCCAACATTCTGTTGAATACAAGAAACACACATCAGCAACAAAGATAGGCACTATCTAGAAAAAGTTTTCAAAGCAAATGTTTCTACCAAGAAACAGACTGGAGGAGCCATTCTAATCTCTAATTAAATACACTTTCAACCACAAGTAATCAAAAGAGATGAAGAAGGACAATTCATTGAAGTAAAATTCCACCAAAATTACATCTCAATTCTGATCATCTATGCCCCAAATGCAAGGATATCCACACTTGTAAAAGAGACTTTACTAAAGCTCAAATCACACATTGAACCACACATAATAATAGGGGGTGACTTCAATACCCCCCACTGTCACCAATGGACAGGCTATTGAAGCAGAAACTAAACAGAGAAGTAATGAAACTCAAAGATGTTATGAACCAAATGGATTTAATAGATAGCTACAGAACTTTTTAACCCCAAAACAAAAGAATATACCTTCTTAGTATCTCATGGAACTTTCTCCAAAATTGAACATATAATCAGGTACAAAGCAAGCCTCAACAGATACAAGAAGATTGAAATAACCCTTTTGAATTCTATCAGATCATCATGGATTAAGGCAGGACTTCAAAAACAACAGAAAGCCCACATACTCATGGAAACAGAACAACTCTCTACTCACTGATAATTGGTCATGGGAGAAATGAAGAAATTAAAGATCACATAAGCAAAATCTAACACCCCTTCATGTTAAAAGCCTTGGAGAGATCAATGATTCAAGACATATACCTAAACATAAAAAAAAAAAAAAAAAACAAAAAAAAAAAACAATATACAGCAGGCCAATAGCCAACATCAAATTAAATGGAGAGAAACTTGAAACAATCTCAGTAAAATCAGAGATAAGACAAGGCTGCTCACTCTCCTCCTAACTATTCAATATAGTACTTGAAGTCCTAGTTACAGCAATAATACAACTAAAGGAGATCAGAGGATACAAATTAGAAAAGGAGAAGTCAAGGAATCAGAATTCCAAGATGGTATGATAGTATACATAAGTAACCTTCAAAATTCTACCGAGAACTCCTACAGCTGATAAACACCTTCAACAAAGTGGCTGGATACAAAATTAACTCAAAGAAATCAGTAGCCTTCCTTTATACAAATGATAAATGGTCTGAGAAAGAAATTAGGGAAGCAACACCCTTCACAATAGCCACAAATAATTTAAAATTTAAATTTATTTTGGTGTAACTCTAACCAAGCAAGTAAAGATCTTATGACAAGAACATCAAGTCCCTGAAGAAAGAAACTGAAGAAGCTATCAGAAGGTGGAAAGATCTCCCATGCTCATGGATCAGTAGCATTAACATAGTGAAAATGGCCATCTTACCAAAAGCAGATTCCAATGCAATTCCCACCAAAATTCTAACACAATTTTTTTTTACAGACCTTGAAAGAGCCATTCTCAACTTCATAGAGGAAAACAAAAAACTCAGGATACCCAAAATAATCCTGAAAAAATAAAAGAACTTCTAGAAGAATCATCCCTGACCTCAAGCTGTACTACAGAGCAGTAGTGATAACAACCACATGGTATTGGTACAAAAACAGAAAGCTGACAATTGGAATAGAATCAAAGACCCAGAAATAAACCCACATACCAACGGACACTTGATCTCTGACAAAGAAGCCAAAAACATACGATAGAAAAAAGAAATCATCTTCAACAAATGGTGCTGATCTAACTAGATGTCAGCATGGAAAAGAATGCAAAGCCACCGATGATATGTTCAGGAAAGTTTTCCTTGTGTCAATGCATTTGAGGCTATTTCTCACCTTCTCTTCTAGTAGACTTAGTGTATCTAGTTTTATTTTGAGGTCCTTGATCCACTTGGAATTGAGTTTTGTGCACAAATTGACAAATGTAACCTCATGAAAGTGAAAAGCTTCTGTGAGACAAAAGACACTGTCAATAGGACAAGACAGCAGCCTACAGATTGGGAAAAGATCTTCACTAACTATACATTCAGTAGAGGGCTACTATTCAAAATATATAAAGAGCTCTTAAAAACAAGGGCATCGTGAATTATGTAGGCAAATGGGTGGAACTAGAAAATATCATCCTAAGTGAGGTAACCCAAACTCAAAAGGAAATACATGGTATGTACTCACTGATAAAAGGATATTAGTTGTAAAAAGTACAGAATATCCATGTTATATTCCACAGAACCAAAGAAGTTAAACAAGAAGGAAGGTCTAAGGGAGGATGCTTGAATCTTGTTTAGAAGGAGGAATAAAATAGTCATAGGAGGTGAAGGGAGGAAGGGAAGAGGATGGGGGAGGAGAGGGAGAGACGAATCGGGCAGGATCAGGTGTGGGGAGAGACAGAAGAGAGGCCCAGAGGGTCAATAGAATGAATGGAAATCTGCAGCTGCCAAAGGTGGGGGTGGGGTGGAATCTCTAGGAAGTCCCAGAGACCTGGGAAGGCTCTCCTGAAAGAAAAAAAATTTCTGTAACATTGTAGACATTGGAAGATTATGCTTTGACCCCATGGAAACTCTGAAGAAATAGGCAGGGGCAACATTGTGGCGTCTTCTCACCATCAGAGTGTTGCTGACCCCTGTTTGCTTAAGTCTCGAGAGTTCTCAGCAGTGTTCTGCAATTTTCAGCTGGAGACTTAAACTATTTTTGTTACGTCTCTGCTGAGGAATCTAATGTTTTTTCTGCCGTTATAACAGACACTTCAACTTTTAGTTTCTAATTGTTCCTTGCTGGCATATCAAAATGCAATTCATTGTTTTATTTTAAAGTTTGTAGTGTGGCTTTAGTTTTAGAATGCCATTCTTACCAACTCTGTAAATTCCTATAATTATACTATCTGGAAATAAGAATTTGTCATCCTCTGCTGAACTGGGACAAGTAGATTCTGAGGGTCTTGAGCAGGCCGGTAAAACCCAAAGTATCACAGCCTTTAGAAGGGAATTGAGAAGGTTTGGGAGGCCTGTGCAAGGCAGGTCCCGGATCTCATCTGCTAGCTCAGTTGCCCTGGTGCCAGAGGCAGGGGTGGTGGCCAGAGGGAAGTGGTGTGAGCCTGACCAGCCAGGTGGATATGAAGTCCGGAGATGAATGTTTTAGAAGAGAAAACTCTTCCCCAGAGTGTTACAGCTCAGTAAAACAGCCAGTCCCAGAGGATCCTTGGTAAGATAACCTGTGCACTTTATTCCATGTGGATAGGGACTCTCTAAACATTGAGGAGGAGGGTGGGATCCAGTAGTAGATGCTTGGCTTTGTTTGAATGCTAGTGATACCCTAATTTGCATGGGGAAGGACTTCAGGTGTTTTCTCCATGTGACTTATTGTCATGGTCCTCTCAGTGGGATGCTTTGGTTATGTGTTCCAGAGCAGGTAATGGAGTGGCATGGAGTGGCCCCACTCCTACCATTCTTAATTCTGAGATTCACACGGTTTGATAAGACTCAACCTTACCAGTGCTTCTGTCCAGTGGCACAGTCCACTCGCCCCATAAGAACTCTTATACTTCTTTTTCCGAACCGTAAGCTTTTTGTCTCTTCCACTGAATATTTTCTTCAGTATTGTTTTGTCTCTTGTTTTGCTACATTTTGTTCTAGCTAGAAGTTAAAGAACTCTATCACAGGAGTGATAGAAATCAACCAATTTTTGTCTTGTTCCAAATCTTAGGAAGTTTTTCATGACTAAACCCAATGTTTGCTGTGGGATCTTCACAGACATCCTTTATGAAACCAGGAATATTCCTTAGTAGCCTATTAAAGGTTTGGGGTTTACTCATTAAAACACTTATATGCTTTTGTTATATGAATTGAGCTTACCTTATAACATTTCTTTTGTTCTAATAAGGTGAAAACTCATACTGATTGATTGATTGATTGATTCATTTTCCAGTGCTTCACCTTCCATTCTGAAAGGACCTGCCTTACCCTGTGATGTGTCATGGCACATATTCCCTTTAAACTATTCTGCTCATGTTTGCCGAGCTTCTCTCTTCATCCTTCCCTGTAGCCATGGCAGGTCGGCAGTCTCTTCATCTTTGAGCATCTGCAAGCATCTTCGAGCACCACAGAGCGTATGCTGACCTTCCAGTAGGCAGCATGCTCTCCTGTATACTGGGCAAGACAAGAATAATTTCACATCTTACCAATCCTAAGATGTGCATTTTAGTGTCTCTGCAACTAGAATATACTTCATGTTCTGTAAGGATTTTTCTTTCAGTCATCTCTCAAATGTTCCTCTGCGATAAACTCTGTAACTACTTAATGGTAGTTTAGTGTGGAGCCAAATTCAATGAAATGTCCTTTGAAGTTTTAACTTTTCCTCTCAGACAGTCCCTAATAAATTATTTTAAATTTTATATGGTTAAAAACTACTTACATGGATGTAGTTTTTATATTGACCTTGATATATTTATGTCTCATCTTAAAATTTGTGTTTCACCCTCCAAGGGAAAATATATATATATGATTAAAATGGTTTATGTTTATTAAATTTTTTAATTAAAAAATTAAATATACCATAACTATACAAGTCAATATATTATTCTTAGATTTTCTTCTCATCTCCTTGGCAAACTAAGATCTGTGATCTGTCTGTGAGACAGGAGAGAGAGGTAGAGAGAAGCAGAGGGAAGGCAATTAGAATTCTAGATCTGCACCAAAAAATAAGGCTGTAGAGTAAGAAGAAACAAGTGTTAGGAAAGCCATATTATGTCATGAAGATTGTTCTAGAGCTTTGGGGAGCAGACCAGAAGGAACTGAGCACCAGAATTTGACAATCCCTAAAGTAAATGCAAATCAAGTATCTATGCACTGCTCTGACAGGAGTTTCCATAGCACATAGCAGGGTGTGGCTGGCGACTCAGACCATCTTGTTAGATTAGCCAGTCTCTGAAGGAGACAAGTCAGTCTGCCTTATGAAGAAGCAGACAAAGCCCCTGGATTATGCAGAACTTAACTGCATTAAATATGCCTACAGCATTCAACAACCCTGTAGGCCTATGGCTGCAGAAATCTCCTCCTCCAACGTCTGTGTCTAAGTTGTGGGGACTTGAATGGGCTGTTCCAGAATCTGGGTTTGCCAAAGATCACTCACAGTCTTGGAATCTGGTGCCTCTGACTTTGGGCGGCTGTCCCATGCATTTCATCCATCATGATCCTGGGTGTCCGGGCGCTTTCTGCCAAGCCACAATGATAAGAGGGTAGCAATTGCTTTTGATGTTCCACCCCGGTGCATTTTCACACCTGCTGGTTTTCAACACTGCAAGCCAGGAACACAGAAGACAGAACTTCAAACCGGTAACAAACTGTTCCACAGGTTTTGACAGTGTAAGAGAATGTCGATGCAGATGCCTGGTTAGCACGGACGCATCTGTTTTGAATCCTAAGAAAGTTGTCTTCACTTATTTTCCAAGTCAGTGTGCGCTCATCTCGTGTGAGTGTGTAGCAACGCTAGACGGTGTGAGAGGACTTGGAAGACTACAAAACACTAGACAACAGAAGCAAGTTTGGAGCATCCAATCAGGGTGATCTGCATGTGTGTGCATGTGCGTGTATGAGTGGTTATGCGCATGTGTATATTTGTGTGTGGGTGTGTGGATGTGTGTATGCATGAGTGGATGTGTGTGCATGCGTGTGTGTTTACCTATACATGTGTGTGCATATGTGTACTGAACATCTGTCCAGAACAACAAGTTTGGAATCCTTAATAGGAAAAAAAAAAAAAAAAAAAAAAAAAAA
>NC_034597.1:49478919-49491162 GCF_900095145.1 Mus pahari | reverse complement strand
GAGGAGAGGAGAGGAGAGGAGAGGAGAGGAGAGGAGAGGGGAGGAGAATGCTCTGTAGGATTTCGGATGGGAAAGAGGATGGCTTTCAAACCTCACTCTCTGTTCTAGCTTCGAAGGTGTACACGGGCTCTCGTATACGCACAGGTGCACACAGAGGAACAAAGCCGTCAGCAGACACACACTCACAGGTACACACGCGGGCATAGGCACAACACAAACAGAACTCTTGCCCCCTCCTTTCCTATCCTTAGCAATCATTGTGTCTGTTAGATGCTCTGCTCTAACTGATGAGCCACTCCCATGATGAAGAGTTATAGGTCCCATCATGTTCAAAGGAACTTACCAAGGAAATGAGTTTGAACCTGGGGCTGCTGGACACCCCTGGCATATCAGGTAAGCACTGTCTTCAGGAAAAGCTGGGAGATTTTATGTCCCAACCAAACTGCAACAGAAATAAACAAACCGGGTTAAAGGTGTGACCTGGCACTCCAGGAGAGAAAAAGACCGGGCAGTTTAACGTCTGAATTTCAAGACTTGGTAAGATGACTAAGGGGAACTTGGCAACCTGACTTTCACCTTAGGACTCACATGGTAAAGACAAGGATTCCCGCAGATTTCCATCTGAAAGCCACATGCTTGCCAGGGTGCACATAGAAACACACACACACAGAGAGAGAGAGTGAGAGAGAGAGAGAGAGAGAGCTCCCAGGGAGATACATACAAATCAGAACTATGGAGAACCTCTAGGTTTCAAATGTCAGGAATCCTAGAGACAGCCTGGTTTCAAGCTTATTTTGGAATGAGGGGTGAGGGAGTGGAGGAGACAGAGGGACCTTTACCTGAAGGGTGAGAGGAGGCTGGGGACAATCTGATTTGAAGACATGCTACAGATGTATGTTGCATTTACTTAGAACAGTGTTCACCGGGGGGGGGGGGGCAGGTTAGGCCCATCAGATGGAGACTGTGGGGAGAAGGGATCCTCAACCCCTCCCTCTGTCATACTGACAGTCCTTTGAATGTCAGGAATGCACCAGCTTATTTAAGAACCAGGCAATGGTAGTGTTTATGCTGCATGTCAGAGTCTGGGACTAGAAAGCATAAAAATCACTGAAGAAGGAGAGAGGTGGTTCCCTGGATCTTATGCATTTACAGGTGAAAAGTCTGAGGTGGATTAGCAGCCAGCTTGCTGTGTGCCCAGAAAGCTCTCTGCAGCTGTGACTTCTGCGCCATCTGTAAGTAAAAGGGCTGTCTACTAGGCATCTGGTCCCCAGACAGACTGGCTTGGTCAGAAGTTTGAGGAGACAGATGTAACAAGCTCTCTCTGGCTAGAGAACTATAGGCACAGATAAAGTGGTGGCTCAGTCTATGAAAATCTCAGCTCTGGAAATGTGGTTACTGCTTGCTCTCCACCCCCACACTGGTTCTGAAGATGGACCCAGGGCCTATCACATGCTCACCACACCCTCTGACCCTGAGCTTTGTCCTCAGTCCCCAGCCCCGACTTCTAAAACACTGATGCAGAAGTTTGCCCCTTCAATAATTGTTAGTATTTGGTTTATCACATAATATATGCTTAGCTCCCTCCTTCCGAAAGTTCTCTATAAAAGAGACACTGTTTAAATTCACTATTGCAATGCCGCCTTTTGTTTAAGTGAATGTACGGCTGAGTAAGTGCTCCCCAGCTCCATCACAAACAGGCAGAGGATGGTCGCCAGTCAGGAGGAGCGGTTGGTGCCTGACACAGAATTAGATACAGGGACAAGAATGTGACCTTGCTGCCCTCCGTGCTCCCTGAATATAACCATCACACAAATTCTTTTCTTGAACGAGCTTAAGAATGTGTGATTAATGTTCTGGAGACGTGGCTTGGTTGAAAGAGTACCTGCCTAACGTGCATAAAGCCCTGGGTTCGATTCCCAACACAACAGAAACCAGGCTATACACATGTGCACATGTGCAATAACAGTACTCAGGAGGAGGGCACAGAAAGATCAGAAGTTCAGTGTCCTCCTCAACTGCGTAGTGAACTTAAGACTTGCCTGAGCTACATGAGGTTCTGGGCCACATGAGAATATGTGGTGTGTATTTTTCAAGGGCTCAAAAGAGTGCTCCTCCCAGGAATGATAGGAATACTGTCCCTAAATCATCTCAAGTCATTTACTCTGTCCTCTTTGTAGTCTGCAGCTACTGGCTTAACAAAGCTATTAGACTTGGATCCTTCTCAAGACCTCTGCTTAGAGCTTCTTATTGAAGAACAAAGGGAAGGCTGAACCTCTCATTAGAACCAAACTCATAATTCAGTGTTCGTGCATTTCCTCCAGCGATGTTTGGTGCTAGCGATGTATCGGGGGGGATTCGATAAAACCGTCACTTTGGCAAAACAAAACCAAGCAAAAGTTTGGCCTTGGAAAACAAGTGAGTCACTTGTCTGATCCTTCCGGCTGTGCTTACACCGGGGCAATACAGGATACATAAATAATAATCACCAAAATTAAACCCGTGGATGCTGGGGAGTTCTTTGTCACTGTCTCTCAGTAACAACAGTAATTTGGTTAAGCAAAACTCTGTTGATCTCAAATGTTCCTCATAGACAGTGTTCAATTAGAAGGTCACACTCCAACCTTTAAATGGCACACCTCTCCTGCTCTGTCCTCCCTCCTCACTGACCATACAGAGCCAGTTTCTCCTCGTCCACATTCTTTGTGCCCATCCCTCCATTATGCTTCCTTTAGAGTTTTTTATTTTTGATGGTTTATTTACTTATGCTCTGCACTTTGACTAGCTTTGAGTTTCTGTATTAGCCACACCCCCTGCTAGGTCTATGATGGAGCCACCCCCTGCTAGGTCTATGATGCACTTTAGTTCTGCATTTCCCTGTCTCATCCACCCGCCTTCTCCTGATGAAACCCTCTTCCATGTCAGTCCTCTTTTTAGATGCATACCTTGCCACCCCCATGTAGGGAGAAACAGATAGACACACAGACACATAACTGAGTTTAAACAGTGATGGCTGCATGACCATGTGTGGTAGGCTATTTATTGGTGGTTATGCCACTGAGGAAAGTGATATCCTTGCCCTAGCCACCATCAGCTGTCAGCGGTCCCTCGGAGAGGGGGGATGCATAGGAGCTCTTCCATCTTCTTTGATGAGACCTTGGTGGATCTAATCTTGTGCCTGTTTTCTACAGGTAACCACAGCTGCTGTGAGCTCTGAAGGCAATAGCTCTGTTGTATTCTGAAGACACTGTTTATAGATGATGCAGGTATTCTGTTTAAGGGTGGATACTCCATACTGACTTACTCTGTGACCTTTGACCTGCTCTGAGTTTCTGTGTTAACACCACCTGTTGCAAGAAGTAGCTTCTCTGGCAAGGGCTAGGAGCTGCACTCATCTATAGACATAACAGTAAACATTTAGAAAGCAGTTTGAGTCTATGTCTATTTAGCAATGTAAGAGTAGTAGGTTCTGCCCCTGGGGCTTCTTACCTGCCCAGTCCCAGATCTTGACCGGATTTACAGTACTGGGCTTGAGATCCCACAATGGAATAGACAGGCCTTACATCCAACCAGAGAGAGAGGTTGGCAACTCCCATCACATCTATGCTACTATTGCACTGATGGGCCTATGTTGCCACACTAGTTGTTAGTGTAGGTCACATGTTCAAAGCTGGGTGAGGCTGTTGGTGACTTCTCCCTCAGCTGCCTTCATAGTGTCTTCAGTACCATGAAAGCTAGCAAGCAGAGAGAAAGCTTCCCAGACAGTGGTGGCTTGATTTCCCATAGCCTGTGAGCAAAGAGTGTTATGACTTCAGCAGCAGGGTCTTCCCATCATGCTCTGGTTGGCAACTGAGAGCAACGGCAACACCTTGTATTGGTTGGAAGGGTCTTCGGGACATTGATGGCCATAGGAACAGCGAGCATTCCATCTATGTATCTGCCACTGGCTGTGCACACAAGTCAGGGTCACATGGGAGGAGAGGAGTGGGGAAGGACAGACACAACTGTCTCGTCAAGGGTTTGAGGTGTCAAGGGTACAGTAGACAGGGCAAGATGCCCAGCACTGACCTTGACACTTGCTGGACTTACCCATTTCTCTCTGAAATCACCAGCAGTGATGGAGGCTAGATTATCTTGCTGTCCTAGTGTGTGCTCTTGACTTCAAGCTCATTAGCTTCCAATGTTACTATAGTAGCTATGAAGCTGCACCTGCTTCAGAGACACCAAAGTCAGGAGGAGTGCACTGTTGAGTCTTTAAAACTAAGGACAGTTCTACAACTCAACTCCATCCCAGTAGTCCCTGTGGGCGACTGCACGCATAATCAAGGCATCCTTTTGATTCCGAGTTTCTTTTTCTTCTCTACCACTCAGCATGGGCACCTCCAGCATTTGGTTTCGTTCACATTGCCCTCCATCAACTTATCAGAGTCCAGAGCATGAAGTCGGACAGTGAGGCCTTGCCCATTCCCCTACCTGACCCCCCACAGTTCTGTGTGCAACTGAGGAATCAAGTGCCACAAAGCATGTGTGTGTGTGTGTGTGTGTGTGTGTGTGTGTGTGTGATGTATGAGAGAGAGAGTGAGAGAAAGAGAGAGAGAGAGAGAGAGAGAGAGAGAGAGAGAGAGAGAGAGANGAGAGAGAGAGAGAGAGAGAGAGAGAGAGAGAGAGAGAGAGAGAGAGAGAGAGAGAGAATGAATTTAAGTGGGTGACCATGTCCCAACTCTTATGCAACAGTTCACAGGAACAGTCCATATGTGACACCTGTCTCTGTTTAGTTCTTACTGCTAACATCTCCAGTGGCCCTGTTTGGTGTACAGGATTCCAGGGAGAAGGGGTGTAAAAGACAGATGCCAAGAACTCAGTTAGCCAGAGGACTTCCCATCTAGAGGTGTGTGAGCAGAGCTGGCATTCCTGTGACAGACAAGCTGAGGCATTGCTAAGGCATAAGCCCTATTCCCTTGGGATTGTGGGAGTGAGCTGCAAATGAAGAGAGGCTTCTAGAAAAGACTTGCATTATGGTCTGAGCATGAACGTGAGTGTGAGTACCCTTCCTCAGGCAGACCCTGCCGTACCCAGATTCTAGAACAGCTCAAGGTTTCTCCAGGACTTCAGTTTTCAGGGACACTCCCCCTCCTGTGCAGAACTGTGCAAGCAATTTGGCCATTTTAGAGAGCTTTATCCAGGAAGTCACAGCAAGAAAAATATATGACTATTTCAAGTAGGAAAATCAAGAAATCATCAACCACAAAAGCACCGTGTAGCCAATAGAACTCTGGGCTGCCGATGAGGGGTTTTTATTGTCACTGGATTCTCAGGCATCCTAGGCCACACTGGAGTCTGAGGAAGCAGCCCACGGTGGTTGGAGTTGTCTATCTCCAGTGAGCAACGTTCCCACTGTGCTGGAAGCCTGGGATACCCGGGCAGGACTGGGGTTTTTCCTTGACTTCTTTGGTAACCAGTCAAGAGACAGAGCAGAGTAACCCCTCTGAGATGTGAATGTAACTCTCAGTCCGGAGACCTTCCTGCCCTGCCCTCGGGACTCTGTTTGTTTCCATCTGAGTCCTGGAAACAGCTATTTGCCTCTGATGCCCAAGTCTACATAAGGCTGCTCTGGGGACAATGAGAGGAACATCAAGTGTCTGATACACACCGGCACTCCCTCAGTTACACAAGTGAGGGCTGTCTGCAGGGCAGCACACCACAGGCACAGGACGCGTGGAACGGGGAAACTGTACACTTCATTGTAAAGGTCTCTTTCCTCTGTCCATTGTGTTCCCTCCCAAGCCATTTGTTTCAGAATGATAGCTCAGAGTCTACAATAGTTTAGGCTTTTCTGATACCAGTGGCACTGCGCGCTCAATGCTCCGATTTACAGGACCCCTGTCGCGTCATGCCCTCTGTGTCTGACTCTTTCAAAGTCATTTATGTTGCAAGAAGAACCTGGTAAAGCTATAAAGGCAGAGCAAAAAACCAGCCCCACCCATCCCAGCCCCTCCAGAGGAGATCACTGCCCATCCACCTCTGCAGAATGCTATTTACGGCCCTTTCATCATCAACCCACTGCCTGCTTGTGGAAAGGAACAGGAGGTCAACAGGGAAAGAATGTGAGGAAGGCAGTTCTAAAGCAGGGGAGGGGCAGATCCAAAGACAGCAAGGGAGTCAGAAGGAAGCAAGGAGACAACACCTTGCTATTCTGTCCTCAGGGGATTCTGTTCCCTCCACTGAGCTCTCACAGGCCCTCATTCAAACCTCTACCCTAAGTTATAAGTTTCTAGAGGCTGCCAGCTGGCATAGTGGGTGAAGTGCTTTCCACCAAGAATGAGGACCAGAGTTCAGGTACTCTAAATACTGCAGGTGCCGCCTCTAATCTCAATATGCAAGAGGTAGAGATGGGAGTCCTGAAGCAAGCTAAATCATCACTCTCTGGGGTCAGATGAGAGCCCCTGCCTTGACATTTAAAGTGGGGATTCATGGCCTCGACATGTGCACACGTGATGTGCACATTCACACGTACATATGTGCATCCACACACTTGTGAGCATGCATACATATCTGCATACTCGTACCACACATGCAGAACTAAACAAACAGATAACAAATACAAGTTCCCAGGATGGATTTCACAGCACAGACTCTAGGTCCGGTCCTCCAGCAGACGGCTTCTGCAAGAGAGCAGCCATCGCTTCTGACGTCTATGGGCCTCCAGTCACCTGGATTGGGTCTCAGAGAGGGATTCAGTGAAGAGACAGATGGGCAGTAGACATACCACTCAAGGAACTTTGGGAAAGTCACCAAAGAAAACCCCAATAAAAAAAGCGATCCTTTCGTGTTTGCAGCAGTTCTTTTAAGAGTGCACACTCATTCCTGAAAATACGGAGGAACCTAAGAACAAGAGCCAGTCGCTCACATACTGACAAAGCAATGTTGTTTGTATTCATTGACATTTATTTCCAGGACCTTAAAGCCTCATTTAAATTAATTTAAACGAAGTGCTCTTCTGCTATAACAAAACACCCATGTGTGGGTAGATAATAGAAAATAGGTTGATTCACCTCACAATTCTAGACATGCAAGACCAAAGTGATGATATCAGCTCATCTCTTGTAAGGACACAAGTGTGTGTGTGAGGGAGAGACCACGTGGAGAGACAGGAAGCCAGAGAGCAAGGAGGGACCAGTCTTGCTATTTTATGACCGTGTTTGTCATGAGAACACAAGAACTACATTAATCACGTCTTAAAGCGTCACCTGCAATGACTGCCCCCTTTAAGTCCCACTTCTTAAAGTCCTACTACCCCTTAACTATAGCACTGTAACTAAGTGAACCCCAGGGAAAGGGAAACAGGTAGGGACACTACTATATATGAGGCGTTGAACGGAAATTAAAGCACTGATTGTATATATCCTATGAGCAGGACTACAGTGTGCTTACTGAGGTTACTAGTCCCACATATACAGCCCTCCCCAATGAGGTCTTCCACCACCACGGCAGACTGTCACTCTGATGTTCCTATCCCTTTCCTCTACTCTTACCTCACCTTACCTCCCCTGTTCTTCTACCCCTCCCCCCCCCACATACTATAAATTATGGTCCCAGGGCTCTCTCTTTACATGAGCCCAGATTTTTTATTCCTATCAACTAATAAGAGAAACCAGTTCATAGGAAAGCAGTGTGTGGCAGGAAAAACTGAGCTAAATGACTAAATGGTACTGCTGTAGAAACAACAGGCCAATCTCAAAAGCTGAAAATGAAGGAGCTAGTGTTCTCAGTCTATGGCTTCTAGAGAAAGCAAGGGAAATTTCCCCGACTCTAGAAAGCACACAGGTAGTAAGTAACATGGAACCAGAGCCTCAAAACTGGACATTTGCTGAGCAGCAGGAACAAAGAAAAAAATACCCCCTTCTGTCAACACATCCTGGAGAAAGGAAACGCACCGTCACTGTCACCAGCTTTCCTACCTGCTGAGTCTCCAGCTGAGTGGGGTCATCAGCCATGAAACTCCATGGGACTCTACCACCTTTACAGGTAAGAACCACATTCAGTAACAGCAGCAGCAGGAGGAAGGGAAGGAGCAGCAGCAGCAGCCGCAGCAGCAGCCGCAGCAGGGGGTGTGGCTCACAGCCTCACACTTTGAGCCCGATGTGATGTGTGGGCATAGTAAGCCATCAGATTTCTCAACTCGATGAAGCAATTATAAAACTGGGTAGATGGTTTGGTAGATTGTATTTCCTTACATTTACTTTCCACTTTCTGAAAAGTAAAATTCCAGTTAAACTCATGAATCTAATTTCATTCAGAACCCACCCACCTTAAGCCACTTCCTACTTAAAGCCTCAGAATCTCTCTAATATTCTTTCCCGCTGAGCCATCCTGGCACAAGAGATGTCACCTGTGTGACTCCAACTCTCCGGTATCAAATATTCAAACATAGTTTAAAAATCCAACTTGTGCCTTTTAAAACTAGATGGATCTAGAAATCAAATAATATAGACCATGCGTTTGCTTCTGGATCATCCCCACCCCAGAAACCAGTGTCTTTATTCCTGTACATTACATTCAGCTGCTAGGAGAACTATGATGCCCAATTGAGGTTCTGAAAATGATGGCAATAACAATTTTCTTCTAGAAAATTCAGAGAGCCATCACAGATCCGACGCAACATGGCATTTACAGGTAAGAAGCCCAGATAGACACAGCTGGACAGCATGTGCCTGCCTTCAGTGTGGCCTCTTCCTATCACATTGTTATGTTCAAGTCATTGGCCTCCTCCCATTCCATGTTTCTAAGCTTTTGTTTCCCAGGTAATCAACAGCAATCATAACATCTACTCCCGAGTCAAGGATTAACTATGACTACCAGATATGCATGGAATGCACACATCTTCCTAGAATGAGGAAAACAGCCATGTTCCTAAGATAGGATATCTTAGGATAAGGGCTAGGTCAAAGTCCAACAGGGAAACAGTCATTGAACAAATAAATAACAATACCTCCAAGTTAAGATACAGACATAAAAATGAAATATGTATAGGAGAGGGGCCCAATTATATTTGGAATGGAACAAAGGCATCCTTGAAGCAACACTATTTTTGCTGAGACCTGGAGGCTAAGCAGGAGGCAGTCCAGTTGAGAATGGGAAAAGGAGCCTTCCAGATAGGGGGATGTGTACAAAGGGGTTAAGAGTGAAAGGGGGCCATGCCATGAAGGAAGGAAAAAAGGAACACATAGAAGACTCTAAGGATGAACGAGCAAATTCTAAGAGAGCAACAGACTATACTAACAATGTTTATGTTGTGCAACGTGAACTGGGGAGACATCGTCGGCATGTTCTGTGTTTAGAAGAGAAGAAAGATTATCTGAGAAACACTTAAGGATGGGGATACGTCTGATAAAAGGGCTCCTTGGGCAGTTTAGTCTCACAATATCCTAGAACACGCTGACAAATCTCTGTGGTCCAGGTTTGACTCCATCATGGCCTCTTTATGCAACCAAGAAGTGATCAACACCAATGACTGCTAAGAAAAGACAGTAGTGTTTTATGGCAAAGTTCTTTTCTAAATAGGTGTACTCTCTGGAGTAAGGAGAAAACATTCTACAATCACCACAAAAATCAGTAGCATGTCCCTCATCATGCAACATGATGCACATTATCACTGCCTCTTTTGGCGACTGGCAGTGGAGTTGGCTTGCTGACTTCAGCACTACCTCACACACAAGAATAGTGTACCCTGCTGCGGTGTTCTGACAGCTATAATGTCACGAGGTGACAGGAATTTCTTTAGCTCTATTACGTAAACTTACCGGACTATCATCATTGTTGACCAAAGTGTCATTTGCACAGCACATAAACAGTCACACATACATAGTTTGAAGATTGTACAAGTTCACTGTTGCTCATCGTTAGAGACTGAATTAGAAAGTATCTATATTCTTCTCCCAGTGAGGACTTTTAAAAGTTCAAGGAATTAATTACTACGTAAAAGTTGTAAGATATTCTGGTTCACAAAGGGAGAAAATAGAAGGAAGTAAATGATTTCATTAGTCTAAAGCAATTTGAAAAACCCTCCAAGAAAGTTCTAAGTACTTCCAAGGCCTGAAGACAATTTTTTTGTGTCCCAAAGCGCTGCCTAGCAGGCTTCTTTTCTTTGTCATGAAAGCAAGTCTGTGGTCACAGCTGAGTAGTTTTGTGAGCTTCTTTCTCCCTGGTAGGATTGGGAAACTGGCAGCCTCTTGTGTTCTGCCTCCTCTTTATTCTAGTCAGTCCCGAGCTGACAGTGTGTCTGCTGATAGAGTATCTAAAATCTTGTGGGTTTCCCAAACATGCTGTAAAGATTCATTGGATAAACAAGAAGAATTCCCATGGACCTTCCTAGATAATCCCATTTCTATTTTTGTATTCTGCTAAGAGAGCTAAGGAAATTCATACACTTAATCTTCTTAAAAATAAAATATTTTATTTATTCTTTAAGAATTTCATACATGCATGTAATGTATTCTGCTCATATTAATTTTTCCACTTCCTCCTCCAAAGCATTCCAAAGCCCCACCCAAAATATCTGCCTTCCAACTCACAGCCTACCCTTTTACAAAAAAATTAGAACCCACTGAGTCCCAAATCTACACATATATGCACAGGTACAGATTTGTCCCCTGGAACATGGTCAATCTACCAGAAATCAAACTCCTGAGAACTGGCTCTCCTTCTCCTCACAGCTATCACTATCTATAGCCCCTCAGCTAAGTATGGGGACTTGTCTACCACCCCCATGGATGTTGGAATGCTGACTGGCTAGACCTCTTGCAGATAACCACAGCTGCCACCAGTTCCTGAGTGCCACTGCCTGGTGCAGAAGACACTCTTTTACCCCAATACTCCCCAGTTCCTGGCTCTTAAAATCTTTCTACCCTTCTGTAAAGTTCCTGGTCTTTGGGTGAAGGGGTATGATACAGCTGTCTCTTCTGTGCCTGACCCTTGACCCACAGAGCAGTCACAGTCACGTGTCTCTGTATTAACTTCTGTGCACTGCACAGAGAAGCCTTCCTGATGGGGACAGGGAGCTGCTTTGGTTTCTGGGTGGAGAGAGATGCTTCCATAAAGCAGATTGAGCCAATGTCCATTTAGCAAAATGAAAGGAGTAGGTACGCTTTTGTTTTATGTCACTAAGTACTGTAACTTTGACCTTTTGGGTACACTGGCCCGGCTTTCCTGCCCTATGCTTTCCTGATAGCTCTCTTAATTATTGCAAGAGTCTAGGTTGGGAATTCCCCCAGATCATCAAGTGTCCTTGTTCCCTTTTTTGTTGGACATTTCTCTCCTCAATCACTCCCTCCTTTCAAGCTTCGTAGGAGTGCAAGGTCAACTTAGAGACATTTTGAATCCATCTTAATAAACTATAACGCCTGGCTACAACAGATTAGCCTGGTGACAGCTATGTGCCCCCAAATCTAACATTACTCAAGGAGGACAGAAAAATCACAGCACCTGAAAATGCTCAACTCACAAAGTCCAGCACACAAACAATATTTATCACCAATCGTGCCAGAAAGTAGAAAACTATGACATAGAGTCAAGAGAAAAAATGTTTGCTGAAGCCAACATAAAAATATTGGTGATGGAACACTCTGAGGGGCCACTGAAACAGCTATTACAGCTATGCTTCTTGTGCAAGAGGAACTGGGGAAGAATGTGTGCACAGTGAAGAGAAAGACAGAGGATGCAAAAACCTAGATAAAAGCTTTTGGGTAACATAGAGGGTCACAGACTGTGGGACAATCACACAGGGTCTTATATGTGTGTAATCCATGTCACAGAAGGAAGGAGAGAGGTGGGGGAACAGAAGAGCATTGAAAGAAAGAATGAACGCTAGGGATGTTTCTTATCAGCACTCAGAAGTCAGGCCGAGAAGACAGTGAGTTTAAAAACAACCAGTTTCAAAGAAGCAGAGAAAACAAAAGTTATTTAAAAAAAAAAAAAAGAGTCCTTCAGAAATAAAGTAAATGTACAGACTCCAGTGACATTATTGGTGAATCCAACCACACCACAAACAACTAAACCAAAACTGCTATCCTGAGTGTGTGGCAGTGTACAGCTGTAGTCCCAACACTTAGCAGGTTGAGAGCAGAGGATCACGCAGACTCAAGGCTAGCCTGTGGTACATGGTGAGGTCTGGGCCAGTCTGAGCAATAAAGTGAGATTCTGTCAGAAAGAGATGAAAGAGAGAGAGAGAGAGAGAGAGAGAGAGAGAGA
>NC_034597.1:49474509-49478904 GCF_900095145.1 Mus pahari | reverse complement strand
AGAGAGAGAGAGAGAGAGAGAGAGAGAGAGAGAGAGAGAGAGCAAGAGAAGAGAGAGAGAACACTGAAGAAGCCTGGTTTACAAAGCTTACATTATCTTAATACCAAAGGCGAACACAAAAGTTATCCTTCACTGTAAATGACAACACTGTACTTAATGAATATTGATTCTAGCATCCTGAGCAGGACATTAATAAATAAAATCAAGAAATACATAAAAATGACTTGCATTCTGATATGAGCACATCTAGAAACCTTGTACCAAGAGTGTAAGGACTCAAGTTGGTTAAATACCGACACACAAAACGCAGAGGCCACCCAAGGCTTCTGTGGGAAGACGTAGCCAAGGCTTCAACAACATTCAGTACACATGCACAGGTTTCAAAAGGAAAGTTATTGGTGAACTAGTGCTAGAAGGAAGTTTTTTAATTATTTTATTTCCATTCTAATTGTTGCCCCCTTCCCTGTCCCCCCTCCCAGAGTTCTTAGCCTCATTCCTCATCCCCTTCGCCTCTGAGAGGGTGCTCCCCCACCCACCTACCTCCTCACCCATCTACCCACCCCTACCTCATCCCCCAGCATCCCCCTACCCTGAGGCAGCTGTACTTTTTGTCTAATATCCACTTACCAGTGAGTATATACCATTCATGTTCTTTTTGATCTCACTCAGGATGATATTTTCTAATTCCATCCATTTGCCTGCAAAATTCACTATGTTCTCCTTTTTAGTAACTGAATATTATTCCATTGTGTAAATGAGCCATATTTTCTGCATGAATTCTTCCATTGAGGGACATATGGGTTGTTTCCAGCTTCCTGCCCTTACGAAAGAGGCTGCTACGAACACTGTCTAATTCATTCTGTGAAGCCATAGTTACTCTGAAACCTAAACCTCACAAAGACCCAACAAATAAAGACAACTTTAGACCAGTTTTACTTATGAATATCAATATAAAAATACTCAATAAAATTCTCATAAGCCAAATCCAAGAGCACATCAAAAACCACTCGCCACAACCAAGGAGATTTCCTCCCGGGGATGCAGGGATGGCTCAATAAACAAAAATCTGTCAAAGAAACTTACTATGTAAACAAACTGAAAGAAAAATCACATGATCATCTCATTGGATTCTGGAAAAGCCTTTGGCAAAATACAACACCCCTTCAATGTTAAAGGTCTTGGAGATATCAGGAATTCAAGGCCCATACCTAAACATAATAAAAGAAATATACAGCAAACCAACAGCCAACATCAAATTAAATAGAGAGAAACTTGAAGTAATCCCACTAAAATCAACGACAAGACAAAGCTGCCCATCCTCTCCCTATCTGTTCACCATAGTACTCAAAGTTCTAGCTAGAGCAATTAGACAACGAAGGAGGATCAAGGGGATACAAATTGGACAGGAAGAAGTGAGGGTATCACTGAATGATATGATAGTATACATAAGCAACCAAAAAATTTCTACCACAGAACTCCTAAACCTGATAAACAACTTCAGCAAAGTGACTGGATATAAAATTAATTCAAACAAATCAGTAGCTTTCCTTTATACAAATGATAAGTGGGCTGAGAAAGAAATTATGGAAACCATACACTTCACGACGATAGCCACAAATAATATAAAATATCTTGGTGTCGTTCTGTCCAAACAAGTAAAAGATCTGTATGACAACTTCAAGTTCCTGAAGAAAGAAATAGAAGACCTCAAGATGAAAAGATCTCTCATGCTCATGGATTAACATAGTGAAAATGGCCATCTTACCAAAAACAATCTACAGACTTAATGCAATCCCCGTCAAAATTCCAACACAATTCTTCACAGGCATGTGAAGGAATTCTTCCTACTATGATAAACTCACCTTTAAAAACATAAAACAACTGATGTAGCTAACTCAACTCTGATGCCCAGACCTTGACAGATGGAAACAGGGAGGACCACTTTCTCTTAGCCTCACTGTGGTGCTGTAGGGTCTTGGGTCAGAGAGAAACAATATGAAATTGCAGCCAAACCTTAGTAACAGCTAAAGTTGTGCTCAGCACACAAAGTTCTAGGGCTACATTGAGCAAAGCAGAAAGAAGGGCAGTACACTGAAGGTTGTAACTGGGTGCTAAGGAACAGGAGAGCAAAGGCCTGACTTATTTAAGTAAAGACACGTACATGTTTCTTAACTAAAATAACCACTCAAAACAGCTAAATAGCAACTTTCTTCCAACTTATCCACAGACCTGGCATAACCATCATTAAACACCCAGGAAGCTTTCCTCCAAGAAAGTGATCAGTCCTTCAGAAATATGTAAAATGATTAGATCATCAAGGAGGCATGGCAGGGGTGAGGCAAGTCAGAAAAATTACAATATGCATTTCTTTTTAAATTTTCAAAAAATATATTTGTATTAATTCCTTAAAAGTTTTATGATGCGTTTTAATCATACTCACCCAGTCCTCTCCCCCAGATCTTTCCACATGCACTTTCTCCATTCTCCTCTCCTTACCCCTGCATCTTTGAGATTCCCCCACCCCTTTCCTGTATTGAGTCCAGTTTGTGCTAACTAGTCTTGAGAATTGAACCTTTAAAAAAAAATTTTGATATATATTTTTATGACTTTTGTGATTGTGTGTGTGTGTGTGTGTGTGTGTGTGTGATTCTGTCACATCTGTCCATTTGCTTGTGTAAACTAGAAGAGGACATCAGATCCCCAAGAATTGGAGTTACAGCTTCTATAGCAGCCTGGGTGTTGGGAACTGAACTCAGGTCCTCTGGAAGAGTACTCTATAAGTTCTTACCCACAGAGCCATCTTTCATTGTTTTTCTAGACTCCTTACAAATAGCATGACACTCAGATACAAAGGGGATCCTTCATCTTGCAACACATCCCCAAATCAATTCACACCAGATTAAAGACCTAACATGGCAGGAATTGGGAAAACCCTAGAGAAAAGATCCTTGACACTCGCCTTGGGGACCGTTTGTTTGTCTTTCCAAAAGCAAAGGCGACAAGAGCAGAAGCGAATCGAGATTACACAAACATACACTGCTTCTCAGCAAACAACGAACGAACAGCAAGCAGCAGCCTGGGGCGGGGAAAACAGTGCAAGCCACACAGAGGAACCACATGACACTCTGAAGTACAGCTATGTCTCAGTAGACAAAGGACGTACATAAACATTTTACCAAAGAAGACTCAAAGTGTAGATGGGTGGAGAAGAGGCACGAAACCCTGGTCATCAACAAGGAAACAAAGGTCAACCTGAAGGGACATGTCACTGTGCACCCATGACAATGACGTTTATAGAAAATGGGGAGGAGGAGGAGAAAAGAAGAGAGAAGAGCAAGACCAGGATCGAAGGGTTGACAAGAGTGCACAGGAAAAGGAGGCTGTAGGCTGCGGTGACCATCATGGAAAGCAGTGTGGGTGTTGCTGTAAAACTAGAGCTACCAGGGACTGCAAAGAATGCACTTGCTGCTCTTCCAGAGGACCAGGGATCAGACAGCTTACAAGTTCAGTTCCAGGTGATCTGACACCCTCTAGCCTCTGAAGGCACTCGCATGTACATGGTGCGTGCCGGCGCACACACAAATACACATAAAATGTAATTAATTAATTAGTTAGTTAGTTAAAAATAGATCTACTATGTGGTCCGACATACACCAGGATCTGTCATATGTCCTGCAGAGCATACCCCACCACACACACCCCCCCGAAAAAAATTAAGCCAGAATGTGATAGAGACATATTCTTTTAGTGGTGTTGCATAGGTAATAACAGAAACTTGTGTGCCCAGGGATGTAGCATGCTGCCATTGTATTACCCGAAGCTCCAAATTATTATTTAAGTCCAGGAGCCCAGGTATTTTGATTTTTTTCCCTTCATAAAATAGTACCAAACACATTAGAATCTCACTCATGTTAGGATCTCTATATTTATTAATAAATGAATAAATTTAAAAGATTCAGACGAAGGAGGGTGTGCTGATACATAAGACTTGTTCACCAAGTCTGAGGGAGGGACACTCCTCTGTGACCAGCACAGTTCCAGACCTCCTCTCCGCTGCTCTCCTTTCTCTTCCCTGCTGAAGGACCTGGGAGCTGGGAGCTGTTCTCACCTTACCCACCATCCTCTCGGTACCCAGCACATCCTCTGGCATGAGTAAGCACCTGACAACTAGTTAGTGAGTAAGACACCCTGAAACAACACGGAGGGAGGGCGTCTTGCCAAGGGTTTTGCAAACAGCATCAACCGATCACTTACTTCTTTGAAATTTTCATTTTCCACTGGACTTACCAGATTCAGTCCAGCCATGACCAGCAATCCTCCCTTCCCATGCACACCACTTCTGACCAAAGAGAGGAGGAGAGACAGAGATGGGGGGGAGAGAGAGGGGAGAGAGGG
>NC_034597.1:49448441-49474396 GCF_900095145.1 Mus pahari | reverse complement strand
AGAGGAGAGGAGAGGAGAGGAGAGGAGAGGAGAGGAGAGGAGAATAGAGAGTACAATGGAAAATGTTGCTGACTTGTGAGGTTGCACACTCTGTTGGGTTCCGATGCCCTGAGGACCCCGACAATGAGCCACTTCACTGGGCCTCTTACTCTAGAGCTACTAGTCTTCCCTGATAGGGACACCAGAGGTGCAAACCAGGACCTGCTGGGTTGCCCTCTCAACACATGTATCTCTCAACAGGCTCTTCCCCCACTGTCCCATCATCTAACTGCAGGTCCATCACCACATCTGGGTCAATATCTGGTCTTTCCTGATGACTCAGCAGAGAACCCCTTTATCTTTTTTCTAATCAATCTATTCCTCCCTCCCCATAACACCCATAATGCCCCTTCTCCTAATGTTCCTGATAAATAGTCGCATTCTACTTCAGCTCAAACCACTTCACTATTTGTCCTAAATTTCCCATCTCTCCCCCTCCCCTGTCACTCCCAAGCTCTGTCCATTATGTAGTTAATCACATAGTATGTTCCCCTGGGGTCCATGCTTATGCTTTCTGTCCACACAGATATATACAAAATACTACAGCCTCCCGACCTTGCTAACAGTCCAGTACAACTGTCTACTCAATTATCATTCATGAGGAACAAAGACCCCATTGGCCAGAGGGAGCTGTCCGCCAGGATTTTCTAGGGTAAGTTCATATCTCCTTCCTCTGCTATCTTTTTTTCTCTTGAATTTCAGAAGGGACCTGGTAAAATCTGAAGGAAGGAAAAAAAAAGTAAAGTCTCTTTTCTTTTGCTTCAAGGTCAAAATATTTTTAAAACTTTCTCTCTTGCTGTCCTTCTGGGATATATGCCGTCTCAAAAGCGTCAAAGCCACTGATGTCCACTGCCAAGCAGCCTGACAGCGATTAGAGGGAATTTACAGGTCATTCAGGGTGGGCTGACTGCAGACACCTGGACTAAAATATATATATATCACAAAAAGAAACTTCTGAGAGGACCTGACGATCACAGATAAGAGTTCCCAGTGCCTGTAGACATCTGACGCAATATCCACCAAGAGAAGCTACAGACACACTGAGAAAAGCTAAAGCACAGGCCATTCCTTAGCAATACCTACTTTCGGGTGACTGGAACGACAGCACGGATGGCCTCAGGACAGAGCGGGGCACCAGGGCATGAGACCTAGAGGAACAAAGACTCTCTCGATAGTAAAAGTAATTGGAGAAACTTTTTCTTTTCCATATGTACCTGTGGTGGTTATCTTTGTTTTTAGTCTGACTGGACCTGGAGTCAGCTAGGAGACACACCACCCGGAAGGTCTGTGAGGGTGTTTCAGGAGAGGCTAAGCTGGGGAGAGAAGACCCAGATGGGAGGTGTGCAAGCAGCTGCCACTGCCTCCTACCACCAGGGACCCACCTCGTCCCGTGTCTCCCCTTACTAGTGGACTGAGTGCCCTCAGACCAGGAGGCCAGTCAGAGCTCTCCTCTATTGAGCTGCTTCCTCACAAGCATGGCCGCCACATGAGGAAACTAGCTAGTGCAACAGGATGCAGCGAAGAGTACATAGACAGAAAGGCTGCTCTAGACTCAGAAGGGAATGAACAATGGCAGCAGCTGCTGCGTGATGTGGAAACGCCTACAGAAATATTGGGTTTCTGACAGATAAAGCCTTCTGTCCATCCTCAGCACGGGGATCCCCTTCTTTGTGGGTACACGGATGGCACTTGAGGGTACAGGTGCATACACGTATGGAACATCCAAGACTATATAAATTTCTATTCTCACTTCCACACGAAAGGAGTAGGTCAGAGCGCGTCTTTATTTAAAAAGCAACCCACTCCAGTTTGGTTAGCATGAAACAGGTAACTAGTAATTATTGTTCACTTTGGGTGTTGTAGGTTGGGTAAGTGTCCCTCCAAAGGCCTATGTGTTAAAGGCTTGATCCTAGCCAATGGGGTGATGTGGAGGTTGTAGAACTTAAGTGGCTGTTCTACCATGGCTATGTGGTGGACAGTTTGTTCCATGACATACTCCTGCCATGATGTGCTGTCTGTGCACAGGTCCCAGAGCTGAATATGAGCTGAAACGCAACATAAGCTGATTGTTTCACTATTCGTTGTGGTGACAGAACACTGACTAAAGCCAGCCAGGACTTATTGCTATAAAATACAGATGTGTAGGCTGAGGAGAGCAAGCTCTTCCAGGCACATTAATTCTAGCCTAGAGTCATTTTGATGAACATTTTCAAGTTGTATATTCTTTCACTGAACATTATATCAAAGTGGAATTGGTGGCACAGACAGAGGAGGCCCACCCACAGAACTGGGTGCTGATGCATACACCCCGCCATCCAATCTCCTGTGAAATGTGGTTTCTTGCTGATAGAACACAGCTGGCTCCACCTCGAAGCAGAGCCTTCGGGGAGCTCCTCTGGGTGTTCTCTGAGGTCTTGTCAGGTATTTGAAGCTCAGCAGCAACTTTCTTATGGCTACAGTGACTTTGGAACCTCTCGCTCACACTCTCAGCAAACAGCTTCCTGCTGTCTTGCTTGGCCATCTCTACAAGAGGCAGATGTCTCTGCTGGCTGCTCTGGAGCCCATCATTGCCTTCTGCAGACTCATCCCCTAAGCATTCTCCCTCTCTGACCTGCTGTTCTTGGCTGCAGAATGAGGGACCACAGGACTATCAGCAAGGATGAAGATAACTGGTTCATGGAGAGCTTATCACAGACTCAGAACACACATGACAACACCAGCACAGATAAATTTTATGTTCGTTTCCCAGCGTTTCCACATTTATTAGAGTAGTACCAACATCCACCAAGAGGACGCGCTCTTATGATAGTTGGTCCCGGGATCTTGGTGACCCAGAAAGGCCTTATTACCTCTGACCCCCAAAATTTGAAATCTGACATGATCCAAAAGCAGAAACTTAGGTGACGGCATGGGCCCCATCATGGGTGATCACAGCCAAAATACAATACCACAAATACTGGGCCAAATTACCACCAGGCTAGTGAAGAAAGTGAGTTAGTCATGAATGAAATTCATGTCCAGCTGGGATCCCATCCCAAAGATAACTCATTATTACATAAATAAGTGATCCGAAATTCAGGAAAGTCCAGAATTTGAAACATGTTCGTCTCCAACCTTTCCAGGAAAGGCATCCTTAACCAGAATCAGAAATCTGTTTGTTCCTAGCTCACCAGGCTGGGTGACATTCCATTGACATCTAGGAAAGACCACCCCCTTGCCTTGTGCCACACAGACTGGGATGGACATCATAGGGCAGGACAGCACTTGGTCCAGCCTGGATCAGAGAAAACAGATGGTGGCCGTTCTCATCATGAGACGGTAAAAGGATGAATGTGTTGTAGAAATTATTTAAATACCAGCATGGGATTTCTACCCCACCTTGGTTATTGAGTTTCCAGATGAAAGACACACTTACAGCCTTTATATTTACAATAAGCCCTAAATAGCACAATAGCTGGGCAGCTGCCTACCTTCCGTGCTGTTAGAATCTACTTTCCTAGTGATAACCCTGGGTTAGGTCTTACTAGGTTCCATCTGGATTGTTCTTAGCTCCAATTGGGCAGCTCTCGGGGGCCACACTTTCTTGACTTTTTACCCCTTGGCAGCTTCTTCCTCCTCCAGCACCTTCTTCCCCTCTTCAAGCCTGCAAAACCTAAGCCCCACCTACGTCTGCTCTGCCCAGCTATTGGCTGTCAGCATCTTTAGTAACCAATCAGAATTAACTTGAGGGTAGGGTTACAGGGTTGCAGACTTCAGGTTCCAGGTCTTGGGGGCTGCACTTAGCATTGCAATAGACAGAAAAAGACAAGAGAAAGAAAGGAAAAATGAGAAAAGGAAAGAAAGAAAGAGAGTGAGGGAGGGAAGGGGAGGAGGGGAGGGAAGAAGGGAGGGAGGGAGGGAGGGAGGAAGGAAGAAAATGCATGTGGAGCTCACCCCAGATCTACTTTCTTGAATGTTCAAGTACAGAACACAATGTTGTTAACATTGTATTATCCTTGAAGGAACTTGTATGAAGTACCAAGTTCAAACACAAGCCCTGGACCATAACCAACTGGTCCAGAGCCTTGCTAGTCCCAGTAGCAGCTGCAGGTTCATACAGTGGCTTAGTAAACAACAGGCTCTGTAGCCTTCCCTTGGGGAGCAATTTGAACTGACAACAACCTGGGGGCCTGTAGAACCCAGGGCCCAGAAGCAAGGGCTGTGAGAGGCCAGGACATGTCTAGAGAAGTCCTAAATAAACAGAACGTGAGGAGAAACTAAGACAGGGCATGGTGACATGCAGGAGACTGTTCAGAGTAAGGTCAACATGGGACAACACCAACCTGTAAAGCACCATAAAGAGCCATTTGCAGTGTGTGCTGGGGCTGACTACTCACAACCAGACTCATTATATAGCCAAGTCTGGCCACAGAACCATAGCAATCCCCCTGCCTCAGCCTCCCATGCAATCCCACATCTGGTTCAAAAGACATACCTCATAGGTTCACCTTTCTCCTAAAAATGCATTACTCACGTAAGCCAATTGTTTATAATAGTGAATATATTTTTACACATTTTTGAACACACATAAGCAAATAGAGAAAAACCCTGTTTGGTTTCACAAGTGTATAATCTCATGATGTTCACACTTGTCTGCATGCTTTTCATCTAGCATATATCCTTGTCCTTTTTCAGACGATTTAAAATAATGTAAAACCCCCCCATGATAAAAAGCAAAGAGTGTGAAGCTGCTCATAAAACAGAACAATGTATTTAAGAGCCCAGTGTTCACAGTTTAACTAAGCTTTCTAAACACTTTATATTGAAACTGAATTTGCTCTACAAAACAATGTAGTGATTATAGGTTGAAGAGAAGACTCATTTTTTTTAACCTGATTTTAGTTGGTCTTTTCAAAATAATATTCTTAGGGTTTTTTGTTTTGGTTTGGTTTTTTATACTAAATTGAAAATTGACAGACATATCAGCACTTCTCATGGGCTTAGAAATTTTCATCCTGTGTGAAAGGCTAAAGCCTGATAAAACTTTAACCCTGTCTATATGGAAATTGAATCTCCCCTGGGAGATTCCCACAACAGTCAGATGATAGGCAGACAGCCCCCTGACCCCTTCCCTGTATGGCTGCTCATCACCACTCAAGCTAGCTTTCTCTCTGAACACCGGGGCTGTGTAACCGTAACAATGGGGACAGGCCCAAGAGCTGCACAGAGAGTGAACAACTATTATCTTATTTCATTTCATTGCCGCCGCTGTGTGCACACAGTGATACCTCCTACCTCAGAGGACTGCATGTGTCACATGATATGAGATAAACTGCAGCCACAACTCTACCTACAGATTTCAGAAAAAGCAAGATCTAAACTATTCAAGGCTTTAGTAGGGGGCTCCAGGTTTTAGTCCTCAGAAATGAAACCAAGGGCCTCCAGAGGCAAATGCCACACCCAAGGGCTCCCCACCCAAGGGCTCCCCTCAGTCTTGATGAAAGCTTTCTGAACTCTAAAATCCCATGGTTTTAGCCATTAGGATTGTGACTGCTGTCACCTATGAGGTCCTCATTTGGAGACATCAGTGAGAGATGGGAAAAGAACCAGAAGCTGTAAGGTAGAATACCAGAGAGGAAGGTAATGTGTCTCCCTTGCCAAGCCTTGGGTCCAGACACCATGATACCTCCTTCCTGGAGGTCTCACCTCCCCACATAAGCAGCAAGGTGGTCCCAGAGGCTCTGTCAGATCACCCCGACAGTTTTCCTCTTGGATTTGTCTTCTCCTGACTTCTTTGAGCCGCATTCTTCCACAATCACAAACTACATCAGACGCAGATTGTCCCTTCCACTCCCATGAGGTACCACACCTCAAAGAAGCCAAAGTTCCAGTTCCAGCCACCAAAGCACCAGCACTTCACCTTTGTCACTGTGAAGAAACGCACGACGGAACTACCTTAAGGAAAGATTCATGTTGTTCGTTGAGTTTTCAGTCTCTCCTTGGAAAAGAACGTAGGAAAACAAAACAAAACAAAAAAAAACAAACAAATAAACAAACAAAAAACATTCCTCAGCTTGGGGCAGTCAAGATTGGACCAGGGACAAGGTTCCCCACAAGGACCTGCTCCCTATGACCCACGCCTCCCAGACAGACCCCATTGCCTGGAGTTCCTAGCACCTCTCAAAATATCACCCTCCCCATTGGGGGACACACATTCAACACAGAAGGGGACAGCCCAGATGTAAACCACCACAGCTAGCTAAGAAGAAGCCAATCAAAGACCACGAAGGCGTCCTCACAGGGTCTGAGCTAGATGAATGATGTGCCAAGAGGAATGCGTCACACACAGCACACGGGATGGAAATTAAATGTGAACTCGGTGATTAAGTTGCAAATGGAAAGGACTTGGCTTATGAAAATACCCATTTGTGCTTTGGTTTAGTCAGAGAGCTATGTAGACCCAGGGGTCTGTGTCAAAGATGACGTGTGGGAGAGATGGGCCTCCATGAGTATGCAGGCGCTATTGTCTTCCTTCAGCACTGAGCCTTAAAGTGGTAAAAGAGAAAGGAGCTGGAGAGGTGCTCCACAGCACTTGGATCACAGCTCCAACGTGACAAAGCAAACACCTGCAACCCCATCACCAGAGGGGCAGAGACAGGAGGATTACTGGAGCCTGCTATCTTCATCCTAGCCCAAACACCAAGGGTCCACAGTAATAAATAAACTGTCAAGATTCAGCTAGAATTTAGTTCAAAAGCCCGAGAACCTTATAGAATACCAACAGCTAAAAATCCTTTATCTTAACCTACTCGTTGTCACAGTAACAGAATGCCCAACACCGAACAATTTATAAAGGAAAGAGGTTTCTTTAGCTCATGGGTTTGCATTCTGGAAAGTCCAGCAGCAGAGCACCAGAAACTGTTAGCTTCAGGGAAGGCTTTGAGTTGCCTCAATTCTACAGAAATTTCAAGAGAAAGAATGGGTGAGAAGAGACAGGACGTAAAGGTGAGCCTTGCCTGGCAACAACCTTCACTCAAGTGAAGTTCACTCTCTGTCTTTTGAGAATTAGGGTTTATCCCACGGTCAACTCTCATGACTTAGTTATCTCTCGAAAGCCACTCCTTCCAACAGTGAGTGCTGTACCCACATACCACTCATATTTCAAAGTGGGTTTTAGAGGAAACAGCCCATTTCCACACCATAGTTCTGCTCCCTAACGTTTAAAAGCGACCTTTCTGAAGGTGAAGTAATCTGTTCAAAGCAGGTTCAGGACGTATCACCCTACGTGTGTCTCCCTGACACAGGAGGAAATGTTCAGGGCAGGAAAGTCCCCAAGTGACTCTCTTTTCCTCCCCAGAATCACAAAGACCCTCAGGACCCCTGCCTATGGCCTGAGGCCTTGCTAACTCACTCAGTCTCTGAGTCTTGTAGAGAGCCCCCTTTGTCCACCCATACTTCTGCTCAAAAGTCCACACCTCGCAACATTCCATGGCCTGAGGTCCGTATTACACAGTGACAACTCCAAGTCATAGCACCTCTATGCTAGCTGAGTGCACATGTATGTTTTTAGTCTTTCTTGACTCAGCCATCTGCTCTAGGACCCTTGACGTGACAAGGTGGAAGAAAACCTTTCACTTTTTCTCCCTACACCTGTGCCCTTGGGCCAGCGGCCTTCCCAGAGGACAGAAACCATGTTCTTCTACGCAGCATATAATGTAATGGTTGGTGTTTGTACTTTCAGTTGACCTTTTCTTATGGAAGTGCTGAAGCAGAGTCAGAAAAGCCACTTTCAAGTTTCATCTCAGACCAGAGTGTCACCTACACAGGGGAGGGCTCGGCCTGGACCAACGTCTGCAGAATAAGCACAAGAGACACTAGCCAAGCCCCTCCCTCATGTCCTGTCTGCTGTTTCACAGCTCGCTGATACCCGGCCCCTGGCGTGGATTACAGTCAGTTCTTGCAAAGGCTGGTTAACATACTACCAAAGACGTGTGCATGGGCTTTTCCATCTAAGGTGACAGGAATCCCGGCCCTTAACCATTGGGGTTTTATGGAGAACTGACACAGTAGTGCGTGTACATTGCCACTGTGATCTGAAAGACATCTTACAAAGCCAAGCATCATAGCAGTTAAGAGCCTCCCCTGCCTCCCTGAATGAAGCCACCTAGCTGCGCGCCTGACAAGACGTTTAGGCTCGTGATAATGTGTGTTCTAAGTTCTAGAGTCAGTGCGACCACTGCAGAATTTCATCTTTGTGTGCACAGTGGGAATGTTGGAGGAAAACACATAAGCTGCCTCAAAGAGCCACAAGCTGTGAGCACAAGAGCCCTCGGAGGCAAAGACACCACCCTGGTCCCTGACTTTCCCAGCTGACTAATGAGTCCGGCTGGCTTCCTTCCCAACCACTGGTTTGCATTCCTCGGCGTCTACTTTTTCAGTTGGATCTCGTTTAACTGTTGTCATTTCACGCGTTCACCTTGAAGCCCCAAGGGCACCTTAAGCACCTTAAATATATCAGGCATAAAGCATACAAAAATAAATTCCAAGTCAATGTTTCCACATGGTGAAATGCCGCCATTTCTAATAGAACCCTGATGTGCTTCCCTGGACCCTCTGAAGCACACCTCTTGGGAACAAAACAGGACAAAAAATGAAATGGATCAGCTTCACCAACTCGGGACTTGGAGAAAGAGGGAAAGAGAAGGCTGGGGAGGCGGGAGAGGCAGATAGACGGAGAAAAGGACGACTACATGGTGGTCAGTTTTCTTTCTGACCCATAAAGTTCAAATGATCTTTAAGGACATTTCACCATAAATACTGAGCCAGGCTCTCCGTATCTTGTGAAGCAATGGTCAAGTAAAATGAAACGCATTTGAGAACATTTGGAAATCCACAGTGTCTGATGGGGAGGTTCATCCTCTAGGCAGTCAAAGGGTTGATACTCACGAATCAGAAAACTGAAGGCTTGTATAGTCACAAGGCTGTAGCCTCTATCTTTCTTCTAGGGAAATAGAGTGAAACTAAACCAAGGCCAGCTTCATCTAGTCTCACTGAGAACTGCTGCTCTGGCCTGGACCTGCCTGTGGGACTCCTCTATGTCTGGTTCCCACAGGGGTATAATAAAGACCAGAGATAGCTGATCTACCACAAGGCTCTAAGACATAGAGCTTTCCCACCCTGCTGGAAACCTGCAGGGGCAGTGATTTTCAGAACCAATGCCAGGTACAGAGGACTGAAATAGAGATACCAAGTCAAAGAGAAAAGCAACCACTGGAGACCAGTGGGCAGGAGAGAAGGCCGTGTGTCTGTTCCATGTTCTGCAGAATGAGGTGAAAACCCCTCGAGTCCTTGGCACAGGCTCATTCTGAGGAACCATGTAGAAAAGGTGGGTGACCCCCTCATTGCCTACCTCTTCTGATCTTTCACCAGAAGCCAAATGCTGGGTCTCTTGAGAGACATTGCATATTCAAATCTCCGATCCAGCCAACACTCTGTGGTCAAGGATGTTTATAGATACTGAGAACACCCATGATCCCTTTGCTGAACTGCTCTGACACCAAGTGTCAGGAGCCATCCTTTGATGCTACATGTGGCTCTTACTGTGTTTTCGGTCTACCTGGATCCTATGAGTACTGGGATTTTTAAGAATAGACTGAGTTAGGTCTACTACCAGATTCAGTTTTATAAAAAGGGAGACTTAGATTGGAGATGAGGGGCCCTCAGAGCCTATGTCTTATGCAAAGCTGATATTCACTGGTCTGTTCCTAGACAGTGGGTCAGCTCTTGCCCAGCCTCATCACCTGGTGTGCTTAGTGATTGATACCAAAGGTGTCTTTGACACTATAGGTAAAAATGAACTAATTAATTAGCATGGTACCTCTTAAATTCTGCGTGTTTGTTTTCATATTGCCAACTACTCCAAACTCTACAGGCTTCATAAAGCAAATTTATCGTCCATCTGTTTCTTCACACTAGGGAGCTTGGTCTTCCAGCCAGTGGCTTTCAAGCAACTATATTTAAGGTGTTTTCTGCAAATATGATCATCTGAGGGCTCTGCTGGGGAGGGGGCTGCCCTGAAAGGCCACACAGTAGCGCTTGCTGACTGTTGGCCAGAGACTTGGACTCCCCACATCCTGAGCCTCTTAAGACAGCAGCTCACAGCTCAAAAGCCTTCTGCTCCCTAGAAGGAGGGATTTGGAAAATGTGAAGGCTGTAGAGACAGGCTGAAGCCATGGGCATTTTATAATGTAGTCTCTGAAGCGACTAACCTCAACCTATTTGTATTGTATTTGTTCCAAGCAAATCTTTATGTTCATGTCCATCACACACTTAGGAGGAGGCTTCAAGAGGGGTGGGGGACTACTTCCTGGGAGCCATGTCGGAAGCTGTCTACAAATCTCTCTATTCCTTTAGGTAAGAGCAACGTTCCCAATAGTGATACGGCACAGCACCTGGGACTGACATGAGAGCCCTTCTGTTCACATCTTCTGCCCAATGTCATTGTGCATGACACCCTCTTTTGCTCTCACTGGATAGAGACAGGCTCTGAGCCTGACTTTCCAACAGAGGTTTGGAACACTAAGTCTTGAGGTAAATCACCAGTCACTGTCCCAAGGCACACAGAGCCCTCTGGCTAAGTGGCAATGTCCTGTCCAGACCCACACATTCTACATGTTTGTTAACATCAATGTGCTAGCTTTCTGTGTCACTCTATGAGTCTGTGAGATTGATTAAGTGGAGAATCTAGATTTGGATTGGTTTATAAATGTGTGTGCATATATTTAGCATGTTCTGAGACAATTGTATTATTTATTTTTTATCATAAAAGTTTATCGGATGGTACCATGCCAAATTTTCTAAAAGAAAACATTTCAACCTCCTAGTACTTTGCACATACAAATTAATTTGTCATAAATGCAACTTTTTTTTTTGTTTTATGTCTGAGTAGTCTCTCAAACACAATGGTAGTGTCATTACCAAGTAAGACTGAAAACAGGCTCTAAGAGACAAAAGTGCCCCTGTTATCCCTGCTGGCTGAATCTCCTTTCAAAGGTTCTGCATATCCTTTTTTCATTTTTTTCATAAACATTTCCTAAGGACAAAAGTATTTCAGAACATATGGGCCGTGTCTCTGTTTTGGATGTAGAAACTTCTGGCATTTCACTGACTTCATTTCACTCTGAATCACTCTCTCATTTGCTATAAACATCAGGGTATTTTGATCAATTAGAAATAACTGAGATACTTGGAGCATAACACTACATCACTCCAACTTTCCTAAATGGGTAAGTGATTGCCCAGTGTGTGTCTTCTTAATTATTTTTAAATTTATATGTTCTGCTTACTCAGTTACCGAAACAGATGGTGTGAGTGGAGGTTTTCTTCAACTTCAAATCAGAGCCTGCCTCATCCCGTGTTCTAAGGAGAGTCCATAGAGCGGCATAGCCTCCACTTTCTGCTGCAATGAGTGGTGCCACTTTTGTGGCCTTGACACGTATGTCTCTCAGCATGTAAAGACGCCAGAGCAATGAGCTCGTGACCCTTGCATTGGCCATAGTCACAAAAGGACCATGGGCTCCAGGAACAGGCTAACCGCGAAAGACTTTGTATGACTTGTCCAGATCAACTGAGTCCTGGAACTGTGGGCCACAAGCATGTGCTCTGTCACACACATGTGTGTGTTGTACACCTACATCTCTCATGGGCACAAACACATGCACACTTATATGTCCATGCACACACACATGGTACACATGTATACATGCCCCCAAAATACTTTACATACACAGGTCATGGGTAGATACTACATGTTACACAGAAATACATATACCATACATGTACTATCTATGCTGCCTGCACACCACACAAACAAAAACTGCACATACACACACACACACACACATTCCACCACCGCCACCCCCAACAACAACAACAACAACAACAGTATATTCTGCTACATTGCACACATGTGTCCTCTGTACATATACACATTGCACAAATAAGCACTCATTCTGTCTGTGTGTGCACCATATGCTAAAGACATATGCCCTTTCTTTTTCTTTACTTCTTCCTTTCTTTCTTTCTTTCTTTCCTTCTTTCTTTCATTTAAACTTTAAAAACATTGATTCAGGCATGACAATACTGAAACACAGAATAAAGCACCGCCCATGATAAGCAAAAATTTTTTTTCAAAGCGACTATGATTCCTTTTTCGTTTGTTTGATTTGGGCTTGTTTTAGATAGGCCCCTGACTGGCCTGGCCCTCATTATGCAGTCCAGAGCTGCCTTGAACTTCTAGGTGACCTGCCTGCTTCTGCCTCTTGAGTGCTAAGATTTCAAGCCAGCACATGCCAGTCTCAAACTTCAATTCCTGTCAGAAGCAGATAAACATATGAACTCATGAATAACACTTTCAAATCTCAGAACAAAACTATACATATGGCAGTTTGCAGGAACCGGTGGAAAGGGCAAATGTTGTCATAGGATCACGAGGTTTGTTCTGGGATGTATTGGAGCAGAGAGATTTATATGTTGGGGAAACAAGTCCCATCCACTCTAAGGAGAACAGTGCCACCTGGTCCCACTAGTCCTGTGGGCAGGACACAGGGAGAGAGGAGACCCAGCTGGGCCTTCCAAGATGGTGGGTGGGCAGTTGGAAGCTAATCCTCTAAATGCTTCACTCTTGGCCACCCCTCTCCCAGCTTCCTGGTTTGGATGGAAAAGTATGTATTAGTCTCATTCCATACCAGAGGAAACCAAGGTATAGAGTGATTTAAAAACCCCTCACACTCCCCAGATAACTGGCTAGAAAAAGCTAGGAGACCAACTCAAGCTCTTTACAGGACTCCACGTGGCTCACTCATGTCTAGCCCAACTCAAACCCATGAACTTTAAAGTCTGCACTGGAGTTTTTAAAGTTATATCTTACGGGGGAGGTCTTTGAGAAAGTGTTTTACTTTCTTTACTGCCAGATCTGAAATAACAAGATGTAACACTCTCAAAGCCTTTCCCTTTCCTCTGTGCTTGCTACAATGTTTCTAGCCTAAGAAAGCACTATGAGCTGGCATGTGCAGAATTGCGTAAACATGCACACACATGCGCAGGCATGCACACACACACACACACACACACACGAGAGAGAGAGAGAGAGAGAGAGAGAGAGAGAGAGACAGACAGACAGACAGACAGACAGACAGACAGAGACAGAGAGACAAAGATTTTCTGAGAACAGTATGAGGCAGAGCTGTAGAAGAAAGGTTCTGCACCCTGGATTTCCTCTGCTGGAGGAAGTCGTCTGTTCACAGGTTCCCAGCTGAGGGGAAAGAGTCAAGAACAATGGTTTGTTTGATACACTCTGCAGATCTGTTCAACTCCTGGCTTCTCATAGCTGGAGGCAGACATCAACAGAAGTACCTGATCTTAGCTTCCACTGGCGTGGAATTGGAGTTGGGACAGCTAGAAACTGATCTAAAGTGGCATCCGAAGCAACAAGGCCTCTGAGTTAGAACAAGAGTAAAACTACCGAGATGTCTTCTGGGAACACACCTCCGTGTGGCTGGTATCAGTGGAAGTTTAGCACATGCGCACAAGTCTTCACTTATTTTGTCCCTTTGTTTAAGAAGGGAGTCCTATTCCTAAATTAAACCATACAAAGCGCAAAAGGCTGTGTCTCCAGGTGCCCCAGCCCTATATCCTACCCCAAACCCTTCAGTGATATCCTGGGGGGCTCCATGGGACCACGTATAAAAAGCACATCCTAAAAGCTCTGCCTTGACACCAGACCCAAGGAAAACAATAATGACTGCATTAAGCACAAGTTAAAACATCTGAGGAAGACGGGTCCCTGCAAAGAGAAAGCAAACAAGGAAAAATGTGTGTGAGCCAAAATGTGACCTGATTCAAATTGTCTTTCTCAGTAACCAGAATCAACTTTGATCTTATATTTTAAAATTTGCTTTTAACGGATAATGTCTGTAGCACAAATTATAGGAAGGCCAAAACATGAAGGATTAGAGGGATACAATATGTTAAATGTGATTTTCAAAGGCCCCTTTTGTGAGGAATTACAGTGGAGGGCTGTGAATAGAAAGTGGCTTTGAAGTCAGGAGTACCGCCTGGCCCTCTGCTCTGGGATGCCAGGGCAGAGCTATGATTACGCTGTCAGCAAGAATGCTTGCAAGGCTCACTTCTCTGTACATTTCTTTCCCCTATTCACAGAGAATCCTGCCTTCCCAATACTCTAATAAGTTGCTAAAAAACTAACGAAGAGGGTCATTATGCACTTCGCTGAAAGTCATGCTGTTATGTAGCCTGGGCGCCTTTTACTATAAAAATGAAACATATTCCGGGGCCTTTCCGTTCTGTCTTTTTTTTTTCCTATTTTTTTTTTTCTACCAAGAGGTTGGGATGAATGCTGCGCATCTCTGAGACTATGGAGGGCGATGCTGCTCTGACCTTTCAGAGTCGGCCCACAGCATCTATCCCTCACTTGATTCAGGCGTCAGATCTGTGCTGTCTCTGAGGTTTGGGAAGGCTCCGGTGCTGTGTGTGGTTTGTAGCAAGAAGAAACCCAACCTAAGCTGAAATCCAGGGCACCTGCACTGAGCCCGACTAACCTTCCAAGCGTTCCAACTTAGCCTGGCCTGCTCTATGCATAAGATACTCAACACAGTTCCATTAGCCTGAAAATAGGCAAAAGCGTCTAACACGAAGCTTAATTCATAACAGAGTGCTGGATGTCTGGTGCGGTGCCCCACTGAAAGGGAAAAGCAGTCTCATTGTAAGTTGAGGCCCTTTGAATAGAAAGTCTTGGTCCTACCCCCTATCCTCTGACCACGCGGCAAATGCTGCCCGAGTTCACACCGTGCACTGTGGGTCCAGCGCGGAGCATTCAGTACTGTGCACCCAGCAATAACCATTCCAACACTGTGAGCTCAGCTCTGTAAATCCAGCACTGGGGCCGGCAGGAAGGACACAAACACAGCAAAACCCAAACCCTCGGTGTGCTCTGGAGCGTCCCAAGGGCCTGCTGACATTTGCTGTACTCCATCTACCCCGTCACTCCCAGGAGATGGACTGCCTCCTGGAGAGGCCCCTCCCCCTCGGCCCCTTTCTCCGCAGGGCAGAAACAGCTGAGTAACCCACCCCACACTCAGGACTTTATTGTGCTATTTCCTCTACCTCAACAGCCCTGTGTCTCATCAGCCACCAGTCCTTTCTCTCTCCCTGGGTCTCTTTTAAGGTCCCCATGGCATACAGGGCTTTTCTAAATCTGCAAGCAGTTCCACCTGCCAGGTGTCCGGCAAAAGCTTGGTGCATATGATTCATACCACCCGGTATTCACTCTTACCCTCTCCCCAATATCTTACCTCACTACCTAATAGTTATCTTGCATTTAGTTTTATAATTGTTTTTGAACACTGGCTTGCAGGGAAATTCAAAGGAAAAGCACAGAAGTTTTCCATTTACCTTATCCTTCCACCTCATAAGACAGGAAGGGCAAGCAGCTCTCTGGGGCCCTTTTATAGGTGCTGGAAGCTCACCCACAAGAGAACCATGCTCTTGGCCTAAGTGGGGCAGGGTTGGTCTCAATGTATTCATTTGGAGTCCATAGCTGCCTGAGTGTGTTTGGTTTTGTGAGACACTGCCTGGCATCTTCTACAGTGGATATACTACTCTGCAATCTCGCCAGCTTTGAGCTTGAGTTTCCCCATGTTCCACACCCTCTTTGCTGTCAGGCCCTCCATGATGGGCATTTTCCATTATCATAAGCATGCAGTGGTATGTAGTAGCCAAGGCTCTCTGGAGAGCCAATGGAATGTGTACAACTTATATAAGGGGAGTCACTGGACTGGCTTCCTAAATGAGACTGTTCCAACAATGACTACACACTAGCCAGACCAAGTACCTGGTGCTGCTGAGTCTACAAATCTGGATATCTTAGCAATCCCCATCCTAACCTGAAGAGTCACTGGCGTTGGGTTCACACAGCAAGACTGGGAAAGCTAGAGTCTGTGGTGATTGGAGAACGGACGGCAACGGCAGCAATAGAAACATTCACGGAACACAAAGCACACCCCACTCCATTGGGTTGGAGCTCTCTATAGTCTGGGCAAAGGTGATCTCCCACCCTCAGTAAATTCTCTCGGGAACTCCCTCACAGGCACCCCCAGCAGTGTGTCTCCTAGGCGACTGCAGACAAGGTGACAATGGTTACTGACCAGTGCAGGACGATAGAATGTAGATTGCAGAGTGCGCGATGTGATATGTCGCTCTGTCTACATGCCGCGCATCATGTGGTACCCCCTCAGACATGCCCGTTTGTATCCGGTTCGGTTTTCTTCCTGATGATGCTCTCTATGCTTTAGCAGCGAGGCTTTGATTACATGGACTTTGCAAATGCTCCCTCCTGGGCTGTGACTTCTCTCTCCCTAGTCTTGTTTTCTGTCTGACCCACCCCCTAGGATGGAAGCCCTAAGCTTGTTTCATTCATCTTGGTATATCCCCCCCCCCCAACCACTCCAGTTCTGATGTATCACCTCCAATGCAAGTGGCTGATATAAAGGAATCCTATTTGTTGACTCCCATGAGGGCAGATGCCACCTCTCAAATGGAAGAGCCAGCTTGGATCTTGTTGGCATTTTGACGCTGGGTCACTGTGGGCCTTTCAGGGCGGGTGGGTGGATTGAAGAGTAGATAAGAGTTGTAATTTAGAGTTGGTGGAAGAAATTTAGTTTTTAAAGAGCAGGTAAACAGTTACTCTTTCTGGAAGTTCCTGTCATAAGCCATGAAGTGACTTGCTAAGGCTGCCCTTCCCCTGTGTTCATAAAGATGCTCCCATGGTGAATATCCTGCGGGGAGGACTGTGCATGGCATGTGGCTACCAAAAGGTTGGCCAGAGAAAGACCGACAAGGAAAGGAGCAGCTTCTACAACAACACAGGCTTAACCAGAGAAAACCTGTGGAAGTTCGAGGTGGGGTGGGTCTGTGACAAGAAACCAGGGCTCTCTGTCTGCCTACAGAGCAGTCAGAGTTACAAAGGGGACACTGAGAGGAAGGGAGAGGGGATGGGGCCAGAGCTTCCTGTTTGGGTCCAAGATCGAATAGGCATTGTCAGGAGAGATCAGAGTGGGAAGGAGTAAGTAAAGCAATGTCAGTGATGCATAAACTCCTCTAGGGCCAGCTCTGACCAGGTGTCCGTGGGGAGTGGCAAGAATCTAGGAAAACAGTTACTTTAGTTCTGGGAACATTAATTACCATGGTGGTTCAGGAAATTGTCACCATTTAACCAAAATGGAGGGGTTTTCCAAACCAGTGTGGCCATGCCTAACAGGTGTTTGATTTAAGTTCAGGCTGGTCTTTGATATATTTGGGAGTGGATCATCCAGTAAATAACCATTAAATGTGCCTTTGAGGACCATTTCCCACCACCCTGGCCCATGGTACTGATCGCTTCCTTGCATTCCAAAATCCCAATCTCTTAGGAAATGCTGACCAGCAAGAATATTCTAGAAAGATATGGAAGGTATTCATCCACCTGCCCTAGGCTTTCTTTACCCCCAAATAATTATACGGGCCTCCCCACTTTAAATGGCAGCCTGGAAGAAATCTGAACTATCATTTGTGGGTCTCTATAGCCCTCAGGTCTTGATCTCTAACGTCCTGCCTCCATGTTCCCCCTGTTCCAGGGACTGCTCTCGCAAGCAAGTCAGGGCTTTCAGGCTTCCCACGTGGAGGGCAGCCTCTAACACAGGTGCTCTGTCCAATGGGGAAGAAGGGATGGGCTGTGGATGGCTGGCTGCTGAGAGAACCTCTCTGTAACTTCTCTTCTCTTGTGTGAGCCATGCCTTGGTCTGTTCCACATTTCTGAGACCCAGAACTTGTTGGCTTTATGAGGAAGGTTCCGATAGTTCATACCAGATGTGCCTCCGTTATCCGTGTCTGTATACCCATTAGTAGTGTGAGTCTCCATCCGTGAGGGGGTTGATGTGTCCCTTCCTTCTGTTCCACTTCAACCTTCCACCTCCCCAGACTCACTGTCCTCAGCGCCCCTCAGGTCAGCCACCTCTAGGAACTCCCTTTCCCTTTCTGTAATTCTGACACCAGCACACATTCCCTTCTTAGCACCTCTGGGCAATGGATATTTGTTACTTAATGGTGCCACCTCTCAGAACCTGCATTGGTGGCCCTATAGCAGACACTATTAGTCTCCTGTTAAGTCTTGTCATCACATTCACAAATGTATTTGTCTCTCCAAGAGACTGGGCTATTCAACAGGCAAGGATTCTTCTGCCTTTTAAAAGAAAACTTGAAAACTGAGCAGTATTGCCTGCCAGTAGCATCTCAGAAGATGCCTAACGTACAAAGGCTTTTCCCACATTTATCTTCTGGTGACTTTAAAGATAAAATCTCTGCACAAAGCATTCCCTCCTCCCCCATGTACAATGCACCACATGCTTCAATGTGCACATTTTCTTTTGCTTAGAAAGCTTAAGTCCCTCAGTAAAATATTCACTGTGGCTAAGAAATAGCCCCAGATTCTCTGTGAAGTATGTAAGTTGGTACTAGATCCATTTCTTTTTTTTTTTTTAACCTATAGCCTCTGTGTTCATTTTTAATTCACCAGATAGAATAACTGAATAAGCACCTCCAGTTAGAACACAAGCTGAACTAGAACACTTTGTGGCCCTAACCCTCCACCGTCCCTCTGTCAACCAGCATGAACAAATCCAAGGTCTAAGCCTAATGGCATGCAGCTCATAGCAACTGGAGGCTGATCGTAAGTGGAAAGGCTTGTGTGGTGCAGTGCTATGTCCCCTACCGGGACCTGTATGTGAGGATATTAGGATTCGGTTCTATTTTCATGTATCTTCTTAATGAGGGATAGGACACAAGCCTAAGCATGAAATTCATTTATACTTCACATGTACCTGAAGATAATTTCATATGATATTTTTAAGGTACCTGAATTTCATCACATGAGGTCGGATGAGGACATTTCCACTGTGGTACCACGTCAGTGCTCAGAACATTTTGGATTTGAGAGCATGCCATACCTCAGGTTGTACGAGTAAGGATGGTCATTCTGTATTTACACTCCCCAACAGGTATGAAACACTCTCCAGCAGGAACTGGATGCTGTAACTTTAAGTCTCTCACAGTGGCTGTCCACGCAACCATCCGGGAAGAAGTAGTCCCTTAAATTTAAAACATCCAGATTTAAAACGAATCAACCTCCTCGTGATTTATTTTGAAAAATATATTTCTTGGTGAATTCTCTGTGCACCCTGTACTGTCATCATTGAACAACAAGACCCATTAAAGTATTTTTATTGGTTCAGAGCCTTCCAACACCGAGAGACTTCTGAGACTCAACAGAACAGATGTTGAAAAATCAGACTCTCTGGTTAAACAGAAGATGTCAGAGCTAAAAGTTTCCCTGCTTCAAAAACAGACTTGATAAACCCTGTTTTTCCACTTGCCAATAAAAACTCTGGCAACTACACAGTTCGTGCTTTTCCAGAGTAATCACTCTGAATTGTTCTTTTCTTCTTAGCTCAATAGGTAATCAGACTTCATGTAGAACACAGCTTGTCTGGGGCTCTCAGAGCCCACTAAAAGGACTAACAGAATTATATAAAACGTTCAGCCTTGATGACAAAGCACACAGACTCCTCGCACAAGTCCCAGGTTGCAATGCCCATTGCTGGTGGCACTGTGTCCTGTTGTTTTAAAATAAGGAAGCTTCTTTTTCTGGGACAAGGCTTCAAGCAATTCAGAGTTGATGACATTAAAAATAAAACCATAACCATTTCTTTAAGCCGTATCTTCTGGGTTTCTAGTTTCACCTTCTCCTCTTTACAGTTCAGAGAAATTCGAACTTATATTGGAACCTGATGGAGAAGGTCCCCACTGCCACTGTATATGGGTCATTTTAGGGGATATTCCTTCATGAAACTGCTGTGGTTCAGATGTGATCCGTCCACTGCAGACCCATGTATCTGGACATTCGATTGTTTTTCATGGGAACTGCTTTTGGACACTGCTGAATCATTAGGAGGTGAGTCTTACTGGAGGAGGTGAGCCACTGGGGACAGGCCACTTCCTTCCCGCTCACTGCTTTCTGACAACAGATGCGGTGTCATCAGGTGCAGCACATGTCTGAGGCCCTGCTTTCTCCTCTCAACATGATGGGATGCACTCTTTAAACCCTGTGAGTGCAAATAAATCACCTCCCCTCAAACTGCTTCTGGTCAGGGATTAAACCACAGCAAGGAGGACAATAGCCCCTGCAGGAGGCCTTGAACCACACATTAGAATGAGAGCAAAATCCAACAAGCATCCATGGGTTAAGTGGCCACTGATTCTCCAAAGTTAGCCATGGCACATTTACTCTGTTGCTTCTAGCTCATACTATACTGTTAGTCTTATTGAAGCTCACAAATCCTGAGAGGCAAGTAGGCAGAATCGACTCTAGTATGCTAACTGTCTAGTTACAGGAGCCAAGTCTCAACAGTGAATTCTCATGTGGCCTCTCTGAAACTCATGGTGAACCCAGAGCACCATACCACACCCATAGCTTTCTTCTCCTATGGACATAATGGGTCAGGAGGCAGAGACCCACACTTCTTGTTCTGTCTTCTCTCTCTTTACCTTCACTTTAGCTTCTCGGCATCCAATTTGGGTCCTATTTGGTCCATCATAATCAATATACCTGATGAACTCTCCAGAGCAAAATTAAATGACATCACAAAAAGTCCAGAAAGAGACAAGAACTTCTCTCATATCAGCACTGTGCTTGAATTTCATTCCACCCCCAGCTCTCACATATGAGTTAGGAATATTAACTTGCAACAGCTTTGTGCTCCAAAACCGTTGTGACTTAAGGTGCTTTTGATCTTTGCAACCTTGGGGTGGGGGGAGGTGCGAACAGACTACAAAGCACATACAAGTTATGCTCTCTGAGGCTCACCCCATTCCGCTGAGACACTGGGGAAATATATGTCACTTAGAAATCAATCTCTACTTCCTATCTATAATCCCACTGATACTGATATGTGGCCGGAGAGATGGCTGTGATTAAGAGCACTGGCTGCTCTTACGGAGGACCCAGGTCCAATCCCTAGCACCCACATGGTGGTTGACAAATGTCTTTAACTCCAGTCTCAGGGGATCTAACACCTTCTTCTGGCTTCTATGAGTGACAAACATGTACATGGTGCACAGACATACATACAGACAAAACAACCGTACACATAAAGTAAAATAATAAAAATAAGTAAATTTGTTTCTACTTTTAGTTATTGTTGCTATGTTACAGCAGTCTTAAGTTTTATATAGACTTACTCTTGTTTTCAGCCAGGTCAAATGAAGATGAACCTTTTCAATTTTGAAAAATCAAAATTTAACAGTATAAAGATGTCTCTCTTTCCAATATACCCAGAAGAAAGAGTCTTATCAGGTCTGTACAAGGTGTGGCCTCACACTATGCTGAAGTAAGAGAAGTCATGAGTCAGTCAGACACAGTTGCTTCTGATGATGCTTCACAGACCTGCAAAACTAAGCCAGAAGTATCAATTCAATTGAAAGACTTGGTGGTTAGTTTTCATTGTCACCCTGACATAATCTAGAATGACTTAAGAACAGTGGCTTAATTGATCATTGTCTAGATCCAGTTGGCCTGTGGGCTTGTCTGTAGGGGGACTAACTTTAATATGTTAATTGATGTGGGAAGAGCCAGTCTGCTGTCAGGGGCACCATTTCCTAGGCAGGGGATGCTGAACTATGTAAATCCTACAACCAATGTTAACAGGTATGTAGGCATTCTTTCTCTGTGTTCTTGCATGTGGTATAATGAACTTGTTTGGCAATGCCTCCCTCACTTCCCACCACTTCAAACACACACACATACACACACACACACACACACCCCACCCCTGCTCCCAAACACACTTCTCATAATGATGGACTCTGACCTAGAACTGTAAGCCAAATAAACAATTCTTCCTCAAGTTGCTTTTTTCAGGATGTTTATCACAACAACAGAAACAAAACTAAAAACAGGCATTCATTCCATCTTCCATGCTTGGCACCTGTGTGACTATACTAAAAACCATATAGCCTGGCACTGTCCATGGAAGACCAGTCCCTTTTTGTGGTCTGGGGTATAGTGACAATTTGGAATTTTGGTTTCTTTAAAAACAAAGAAATATTATAAGAAAGTGTTTTCATTTAACCCCATGTGTAGGGATGTGGGACTGCTTCAGACTGCAGTAGGTGACTATGATTTGCCTAGTGCTTTAGCAGATGCATAATTTTTTACCAGCTACAGATAATTTCTGTGATGGTATGACATTTGAAATTGTGAAAACTTTTCAGAGGGTAGATAAATGCAAGTCCCAAGAGGTGGGACGGCCGGGCACTGGTCATTTGGAGAGGTTGGTTGTAGTCTGTTAGTAGCTGTGGTCAAAGAAAGAAAACAAAAGGAAAGAGAATCCAACATTTTTCCTAATTCCTCTTTCTCCTCTGACATTGCTTCTCTCACATCTTTAATTCAAAGTCACACACATCATGTGGTCACACCATTTAGTTGCAATATATGGCCCTGCTATTGAGAGACAAGTTGATGTTCTTGGGCAAACAGCAGAAGCCCTTTAACAACCCGGCTCACCAAAACAGAGAAGCCCTGTTCTCAAAGTGATGTTGCTTGGAATCACATTACTATCAAAGAAAGAAAAGCAAGTATCCAGACTAGACATTCCATAGACATCTTCAGGAGAGCCACCCCCTCTGATACTACTGCCACAGAAATGCCTCGTGCCAGTTTGTCCCTCATGTATCTAAGTAAAATCAAGACAAGTATCTCAGCTGATTGTCAAAGTCCCTGCCTGTCTTCAAATATGTTATTACTCTTATTTTTTTTTCCAAATAGAAAATAAAATCTGCCAACATTAAACACATATTAGTGACTTCTCTCCTGAAAGAAAGCACTGCGGAGCTACTTCACAGTTTATAGATAGTGAAAATATCAGCACTTCGCCAGCTACTCCATCATAAGCACGTTTTCCTGCAGTGTCATATCCATAGCCTCATCTACATTTACCTTGTTGAATTCAAATTAATAATTGCACATTAATTCCACAGAAAATAAAACATTTCCTCCCTCCCCACCAGGGCTGAGCGATATTAAACCACAGAAGCAAGCATATGAGCATCTCCTGCTGTAATTTCTTTATTTCAGACAGAGAAGATCAAGTAACTACTTTAGAAAATAAGCAAAACAAGTCATTAGTGGTATTAATCATTGCCAGTTTATTTTTCCTCTTTTCATGTTGTTAGGTGCTGACATGTACAATCGTTAAGTAAATGGAGTGTCCTCATATTTTATTGCTTGCCACAAACCCTCAAAGCAATTCAATAGTCAATGTATGTTAGAAACAGCAAAATCAATGTGAATACTGGGGTTGACAGTGATGGATGTAGAGCCCTTATCAAGATGCACGGTGCAGCGACCTGAGCTTCTGGGGGCTTCCGTGTGTTTGGAAGACAGTCAGCTCAGCCATTGCCTGCAGCCACATACCCCTGTGCTGCCAGCACTGATTTCCTTCTTGTTCATTTCCAATGCTTTCCCAAACCTACTTCCTCTAAGTAGATGGAAGGAAAGGTCTGAGGCTATGTACTAAGTACACTTGGCTCTGTCTGTTTGCTTTACAAGCTTGGAACATCCCTCGAGGCTGAGAGTCAGAGCAGGAGCCTCATGTGATGCCAGGGAAATACCTGGTAAGTCAATTCTCTTTGAGAGACAATCTTATCTGTATGAGCTCACAGCAGTTGCAGGGACTGCAGGATTTGTGTTAAACAAGCATTCACAAGCACTCACTATGTACCTGTGGCTAGGAGCTGCCTGGCTGTGCCACCCTCTATCCCTCACATATTCACAGCTCTTGAGACTAGTGAGAATAGAGAAGTGGCCATAGTGCTCCTTTACTCATTCCATTCTTCCCCTCTTTCTTTTGTTCCCCTTCCTTATGCAAATAAGAAGCCGGAGGGGGTGGTGGGTGGAGCCTGAGCATGTAGAGATCTGTGAGACAAATCTCTGTTCCATTGGCTGTCACAGCACAATCATGAACTAAACAATCATCTATAGTGACATGCAGACTTGAGCTAGAATCCGACATTGTTTTGATAGGGGCTTCTGATTTTGTCTGGGGAGTGGGGTAGGAAGAGGAGTTATCCCCAATTTATCCTGTGATCCAGGCTCTGGAGTGTGCAGTGGAGAGTTCCAGATGTGCACTGTGAAGAAGATGATGCCTGAGATACCTGGCTTGTGCCAAGGTCAAGTACAGGGTAGCAGACTATCAGAAAAAAAGAGCCCATGAAGTTTTAACTCATCCACATATTTAAACATCTGTTAATGGCACAGGTGACTTTCCCAGTAATCCATTATTTGTGCCTTGATCTGACCCCTTTTTGTCTTGACTGGGGCTCACATGTAGCCCAGGATGTACTTAAACAATGTAGAAAAGGTTGTCCCTGAACTCCTGATTCTCCTGTCTCTGCTACTTAAGTACTAAGGTTATAGACATGTACCACCATGCCTGGTCTTAAGCTGAGATTCTGAAAGTGAGAAAACACTCCTTAAAAACTGTGGTTGGGTACAGCATGCCTTTAAGCCCAGGAGAGAAGTAGTTTTGTCCAGAAAAAAAAAAAACTGCTTTTGAAATGTGAATATGAGAGAATTTTTTTAAAAAGTGCAATTCCATGTTGTAAAAAGATCTATCTTGTGGTCAAGGGGGAAATGTCAGGGGTTTTTGTTTTTCTTTTTAATTTATGGTACACAACAGACTACAAAAAAATCCCAACTTTCCAGCCATCCTTAGTCCTCCTCTCGCTCTGAGCCTCTGTCTGCCTCTCTGTGTACTGACTCTAAACCACTCAAGTAAGCACACTCATCAAGGGATGGCTGTACACTGTCCTTCCCATCAACCACATCTCACAGAGCTATTCTCCAGTCTAAAACCCATGTCACAAAATAGCAAAACCTATGCTAGGAAGAAACTGGCTTGGGGTTCTTTTTCCACCAGCCCCCTCTGTCAGTTTGCTTCTCTGAGACCTCAGCTGTTCATCAAACAATAGGAAGAGTGACTGTGGTCCCTGGGGAACTACAGGGTTTGCATTCCATACAGCTGTTCTCAAGCACACTCACAAGGCATTTAAGGTACAGAATAGTACTGGAAGAACTAAATTGTGATGCTTACAAGTCCTTCCTTCCAAAACTTGTTCCTATTCAACTTTGAACCTCCTTGGTCCTGACCCACAAGGGGAATGGAGAAAGCTGCACAGGCCTGCGTCAGGTAAAGGTGGCTCAGCTCAGTTGTGGGGGAGACTTTCTCCTGCCAGCTCTACACCAAATGTCACTTCAAAGAACTCAATATGCATGACATGCTGCCTAGATGTCTTGAGCATGCTAAAGAGGATCTTGAGTTTTCCAACAACAACAACAACAACAACAACAACAACAATGAACAGAATCCATGACAAAGACTGCAAGACTGTTGAGAACCTTGGTTGTGGCTGCTACTGTCTGAAGCATTGGGAATGGAAGGATGTCTGTGGGTTGCTCAAGTTTAATAATGGTTGAAGTCAACACTGCCCAAAGAGTGAAGTTCTGGCAGAATGATAGCAGATCACAATGATGTGTTTTCTGTCCCAGGAGTAATTAGAAGATAGGAGCTCGTTTATGTAGTTGATTACATTGATGGATTTCCTTATATTAAACCATCCCTGCATCCCTGGGATGAAGCCTACTTGGTCACGATGAATGATCTTTTTGATGTGTTTTTGGATTCGGTTTGCGAGGATTTTATTGAGTATTTTTGCATCGATATTCATAAGGGAAATTGGTCTGAAGTTCTCTTTCTTTGTTGGATCTTTGTGTG
>NC_034597.1:49433819-49447361 GCF_900095145.1 Mus pahari | reverse complement strand
GAGAGAGAGAGAGAGAGAGAGAGAGAGAGAGAGAGAGAGAGAGAGAGAGAGAGAGATCCCTTGATGAGCAAGCAATACCTCAGAGAAAATGTCCTGGTAGCATTTATAGCAAAGAAGGGACGTGCGGGGAGCCTGCAGTCCACATATCTGAAGCATCCTACGAGCTGAAGCTAGTCAGAAGCATTCTTTCGGCTCCACCTCCACACACATAAGTCCTCTCCAATCTGGCCATTGTCTCCAGAACTGAAGGCAGGAAATTTTCTTCATCAAAAATAAGCCCCTGTGCAGATTCTTGCCACAGCCAGTCCTTTGCTATTTTATGGGATCTTCTTTCTTCCACTCTTCACCCTTTCAACCTCCTAACACTAGATAAGAGAGAAAAGGATGGAGAGGAAAGGAAAGAGATTCCTGAATAAAGTCAAGGGTCAGGAAAGGGGCAACGTTATCGTTAGACTACTTCCTGCTGATTGGGGGGTCGAGTTCCTCAAGGGAAGTTTGATCTTTGCCATCAGGATGTCTAGTTTCTTCTCTTCCTTCCCCTCCTCCTCCTTCCCCTCCTCCTCCTCCTCCTTGGTTCTTCTTTGCTCATGACTACTTAACAAAACAACAACCAACAGGGACCAACAGGGACCAACAACACTCAGCAACTAACCAACAGCCCACCAACCTCCTAGCATGTATATACCCTCTGTGAAATCCCCAGAATTTCAAATATCACACAGTCATAGAAACTCTCTGCAGCTGGCAAAATCATGCCCCTGCTAGAGCATAGTCGGGTACTGGTACAGTCTGAAGCAGCCCCATATCCAACACCTGGGATTAAACGAAAGCATATTCTTATATTATTTCTGTTTTTTTTTTTTTTTTAAGAAATCAAAATTGCAAAATTGTCACTACAGTGTACCCTAATGATTCTATTCAAAATGTATATGGATACACTGGAGGAAGGTGGGTAGGGTCTATAGGAGAATGAGTTAAAATAGACACTGCTCTGGGTCACTCTGAATCCTGAGCCAACAGCTGAGTGACCACAAAAGGATTTGACAGCTAGTGACAACCAAGGAATGACAGTGGACCCCATGGAGCCACTGAGAGAAAGACATGTTTTAATGAGGAAGATTAAATTACTATGAAGTTAAGTTGGGACAAAGCTAAGCTAACCCCAGTTAAGTGGGACAAAGCCACACACAAGCACTCCTAATAGTCCATCTATCAGCTAGGAACCTTCAGGACCAGCAGGTGGCACCTCTAAGCTCTCAGAAGAACTTCAGGGTGGACCCTGCCAAATGCTCTGGTGGCTTTACCACCATGTTTCACTGCCCGTGGAACAGATGTCCTAAGCAAAGGGGGAAGGGTGAGGGCCATGCTGGTAGCTGTGGAACAGGGGGAGGTGAGCTCCTCACAAAAGCTCCAGGCCTTGAACCCTGGTGACCAGACACTTCCAGACTCAGGCATAGAGATAATGGAGACCATGAGTTTATAAACAGTCCCCTAAGAGGCTAAAGGAACACACCTCAAAATTGACCTTCAGGAAAAGTCATGGTCATCTCGTCATAAAGTGTTCCGTAAATACATCCTAGAGACAAGGTGTCCTTTCTACCTCTGTCTTCTTTCTGTGCTTCACATTCTTATCCTGCACACTTGGCTTGAAAGAGAAGCATACTATCGAAGGCTAGATTGTAAGGAAGCTTCAGGGTCCAGGATGCCAAAACAGAATTGCCAGCTTACAAGAAGCCCACCGAGAAACGCCAGTAACTTAATTGTATTTATTTCCAATAATATTTTGAAGACATTTTGTTAAATGAATTAGTTCCCAAGCTTCTCAGAAATACATGAGGTCTCATTGGGTGTCCCCGGCATTTTCCAATAGGTCCTGGAATCTCCTCGTCTTTTCTGACAACCATTTATTGAGGGACCATTATGCACCAGCAGCTTCCCTTTGATGACCTTCTTTTCATTAACCACCCCCCATCCCCCGCTGAGTCCAAGCAACCCAGCCAAATTCCTGGGCTTGCCAACTCCTCAATGGCGAAAACAAACTTATGCATTGTCTTTGAAATGAAGTCACACCCAGGGGAAGCAGCACAAAGAGCACCCTGGACAAGCCCTGTCAAAGTGGTGTTCATAAGCAGACACATCATAGTCCTGATAACTCAGGTTGGTTTCCTAAGAGTCCATTTCAGTAGTGTCTATGAAGACATTATCTTACACAGTGCTTCAGATCATTATTTTATTTCCGTCACCATCTTCTGGTTGTCTTCATTCATAATGCAATGCCCACAGCCAGGGGGATAACTCTCAGGAACAACGCCCTTCCTGAGCCTGCAAATGACCTTCTTAAACAGTAAGTAATACAATTAAATTAACTCACCACGTTGCTTAGCATTTACTTAGACTGAGCAGCTAAAGAAACAGAAGTCTGCACAGGCCCAGGCTGGACAGAAGTCACTAAGAACATTAATTATGTTACCTCACATACATTTGCCGTACTTGGTTTTCCAAGAACTCCATGAAATACAAACCCATGTAGTCATGTTAACCTTGCCAGGCAGTGTAGAAAGGAGCAAGGGAAAAGTGTGCTTAGTCCTATCAGCTGGACTAGAGGTCTAGTTTGACATCTACTTCTGAGGTAAAACACTGCTATCAAAAGCAACTTAGGGATTAAAGGGCTTATTTCGGCTTACACTTCCAGGTCTATCATGGGTAGAAATCATGGCAAAAACTTAAGAAGGAACTGCAACAGAAACCGGGGTGGGAAGGGTGGGGGGTGGGGGGGGACACTGCTGTCTCTCAGGGTCTTCTCTCTGGTTCAAGCTCAGCTTTCATTTACAGCTCGGGCCTGTCTGTCTGAGGATGGTGCCACTCACAGTGGACTGGGCCCTCCCTCACCAATCAAAACAACTCCTCACAGACAAGACCACAGGTCAGTCTGATTGAGGCAATTCCTCAGTTGAAGTTACCTCAGACCGGATGTCTAGGTTATATCAAGTTGATACTAAAAGCTACCCAGTACAATTTATCTGAGAGACATCTCTGCTTCCTGAATGCCATGATCTGCTCTGCCATGAGGAATGGCTGCTTCTGAAACTGTGAGCCAAAATAAATCTCCCTCCTTTTCAGTTATCCTCTTGGGTAGGTTTAAATCATAGTGACCCAGAAGCTACAGATATAAAAGCACTAAGTAAATCACCGCTTCCCACATGGGGATGAAAAGGAAGGTCCAGGCGGGCCCAGTAAGGCAACAGCGGCCCTGCGCCAGCCTAAATGACAATGCTTCCATAGGAGGGAGGTGTCTAGATCGCCAGAGGACTCCTTAGATGCCACTTCTCTAGACTCTAAATTTTCAAGTCACAGTTCCGAATGGTTCAGGCACAACTCCTCTTGGGTTATCATTTTGTCCCGTCACCAAGCTTGAAATGAGATAGCCCCTGTAATGTCCTAGCACTGTTTAGTTTCAATAAACACTGTAATTATATGTATAGAAGAAAAAGGCATCTAGTAGCCAATTGGTAAAACCCTTAGCCTCAAAACAAACAAACAAACAAACAAACAAACAAAAACTTCAAACTAGTCTAGGATTACTGGAACCAGCTCAGTAATGAATAATTCACACAACACTCCTGTGGGTTCAGCTTTTGTATTCAACCAAAAGATCTTTAAAGTTGTTGTGTTAAATAAATTGTAGTCTAAACTAAAGAAACAATTTTAAAAAGGACAACAACAACAAAAAAAGTATCAGCGTCCTGACAAAACGGTTAAGAGTGAGGATCCCATGGCTGTGGGCTAGGTCTTTTATAGGGCATTTTAGTCCAAAACATGGATGCAATAAAAAGCACGGTACAGAACTAAGATGAGCTACTTGAAAATGATTCCTTAGCAAAACTTTCAGAAACATAAAATTATAGGTGACTCATGGTCCCAGCCCTGTGACTAACCGGAAGCATTGGTCAGTAGCCGGTAGCAGACACTGGCAAGACTGCTGCGGTGCTCAGGGGCTTCAGGATCTGCAGAGATCCCCTCTCCTTTGAGTTAACGTAAGTTTGGAAGCTGGGGAAGTCTGTGGCTGTCAGAGGTTATCCTGCAAGCCTAAAACAGAAATAATTGGTGTTCCAGGGGCTTGGGGGAATTTTTATGAAAATAAAATGTAACCACAAAATTTCCCCATATCCTTGTGGCCACAAGGCTTCATTAGAAACCAAAGCAGGAGTTCCCTTTCAGAGTTCTACACAAAATGTCATGGTGAATGATGAGCTTTGATTTATCCCTAACTAGTGCTGGAGCAGCAAGGAGGAAGTGTGCCCAGTTTCTATCATCCTGTGAACCACTGGGGACTTGCACTTCTTTCCTCTCAGGCCCTCCAGCCTGCAAAGGAGGGCATCTTTAAGATCTGGTATGACATAGTTCCTCAAGAAGCCAACATTTCCTTCCCCCATAAAGCACAGGAGGAGGCTCTAAGAGCCCTAGGGAGATGACTGCCATATGGTATGATGACCCAGGTTTAGTTTCTAAGACCTACATTAAAAAAGCTGAGCTCATGGCATGGAGGTAAGGTGGGGGTCAGGGAGACACTCAGGAATATCCCTGGAACCCACATGCTAGCCACTCTGGTCAAACTGGTGAACTCCCGGTTCAGTGAGAGCCCTGTCTCAAAAAATAAGGTGGAGAATGATCAAGAAAGACTTCTTGTCTCCACACTCATGTGCACACCTACACACACATAAAGAAGGAAACAAAACAAAGCCATTTAACTCGGTATTTAAGGCTCTTTGTTCCGCAGCAGTGAGATGCCTCACACTGCCACACTCATATGGCTGTGGCCTGGCTTTGTCAACTGTGTGTGATCTCAACTCACACACCTATATCAAGTGCTTCCCCACTCACTTGATGCCAAGAAAATTGCGCATGAATCAAAATGCTTCCAGATTCATCTGATACCTCCTGTCTACTTTGTAAAATTACATGTATTGCCACCAGAGAACCAGGATGAGCTTTGGCTGTTAAATCTTTGGTGCTACTTGCACACCCTTCGTACCCTGTCTTCTCTGAATGGGTCAGTATTTACCAGCTTTATCCATAGTCTGCATCCATGTGCAACCCAAGCAGGAAGGCTCTTTGTTACAGTCAGAGTCTAGTTGCTCTGACAGAACCTGAGGGAAGCAACTTAAGTAGGGGAAGATTTATTTGGACTCTTGATTTCAGAGAGGTCTGTCTGTTGTGTTGGAGCAAAGTTGGTCATGCGAGCAGGTAGGAGAATGCTTGTCCTGGATTGCTTCCTCCTTTACCCACTCTGACCTTTACCCAGCCTACAGACAGTACCATCCACATTCAGGGTGGGTCCTCCCCTTTACTTATTCCTCTCTTAGAAACCCCCTTACAGACACACCCAGAATAAACCTAATTGACCAGTGATCTACCACTGGTCTGTGACCCTGAACGCAGAGGAGGCCTATTTCCCCTTGTAGGAAATATTCTGCTCTCCAAATTTCTTTTCTGTCGCTATGATAAAATGCCCTAACAAAAGCAGTTTAAGGAAGGAAGGGTTTATTTGAGTTCACAGATTCAGGTTCCAGCCCATCACTGTGGGAACATCACAGCATCAGGAGCTTGGGACATTTTACTACATTTATAATTGAGAATCAGAGAGGAATGAATTCAGGAATGAATGCCTATGCTAAGCTTTCCTTCTCTTTTACACAGTTCAAGATCCCCTGCCTAGAGGATGGTGCTGCCCACAGTGGTAGGTCCAATCTCAGTTGACATAATCAAGATAATCTTATATAAACACATCCACAGATCAATATGGTCTAGATGATCCCACACTGAACTCTACCCAGGTGTCTCTAGATTGTATCAAGTTGTCTGTATAAGATTATCTTGATAATGTCAAATGAGTTTAGACCAAAAGTCAGATATGCAAAAGTCAAATACTGTCAACATTCATCTTAACTGTTGGTAGAAACAGAATACTATACCAAATCCTCAAAGAAAAGGGAGGGAAATGAAAGATTAATATCACATTCGATTAGCTACTTTTCTCATCCCTGTGACCAAACATGTGAATGGTTTTATTTGGACTCATGGTTTGAAGGACTCTACTCTCAAAGGTTCCCTGGCCTGGTAAAAAAAGCATCGCCAGCTACACACATGAGGCTTGGGAACTGTTTCTGTTTAAACCTTGACACACTACCTAGAGCTGGATCACTACAAGGAGGAATAGTTGGTGTGTTTTGCGTTGCTGTGATGTAATAAATTCATGAAGGCAAAAACACTGAAATCTAAAGGAACAAAGACTAAAGGAAAGTCCCCATTGTCTGTGAATTACAGGACAGAGAGTTTACTTCTTTTTCATTATGTAGGGCCATGATTACGTAGTGCAGAGATAAACATTTGATAAGGACAGCGGGAGGCAACAGGAGAAGGATGACAAACATATTTTCACTCTTACAAACTTAAAAGTAAAATGAAAGTTTCTTAAGAAATGCCTGTAACTGAATGTAACAATTTAAAATAAAACCTATCAACGTGAGCTCAGAAGAGAGATGGGAGACCAAGTCACTGCCTGGGAAATTGTTGAAATATCTAACAACCAAAGATGGGCAAAGTAAGGAATGAACTAGGGAGAAACAAAAACATCTCCCACACCATGGAGTGAATGGCTACATCAGAACTGACAATCAAAGTTGCTGTGATTCTTGAGAAATTGACACAAGAATCCTAAACTTTCTAAAACTTGGAAAGCAAAACTATAAATATATATTCGAAAGAAAAATATTTTATGTGTAATGTTGAATTTTACCTTTATTCCTTTTTTAAAGCTGAGAACTAAGTACAGGGCCTTGAGCTTCTCTACCCTGAGCTAAATTCCCAATACCACCATGTTGAAATTTTAGATGCCAATCACGAAATCTTTTCTGAATAAGATCTAATCATCTTGTAACTTTTGGCAATCCAATGTATTCTAAAACAAAACCAAAATAAATCAAATTCTTCTCAGACACCTCCAAAACTGATCAGGAGTGAGCCATTTGAGCACCATCCCAGTTTTTTGCTTTAGCCTCCATGACTTCCTGTTAGAAGTCCCAAGATTGTCCCCACCTCCCACTAGAGGGCTTCCTATCAAGTGTCCCCCTCCCTCTGCCACCCCACCTATGTAGACTCTCCCCACTCCTCAGGGAAGCACCTCCACTTTCCTGGCCTGATTGGATAGTGATGAGTTAGTCACTGTAATCTAACCCAGAGTAGCTGAACAGGATTCAGCTGTTGCCTTGTTATTTTCTGCTATATTTAGTCATATTCTGAAAATGTGGTAAAAATAATAAAATATTATGAGAAATCATGTTCATGCAACATTTATTGCACTGTGTGTGTAGTTGTTCTGTTTACATTGGTGGTTATTATTGTTATTTTTTTTTATTTGTGTGTGAGTGAGTGGTATAAAGGTGTGTGTATGTGTGTGTGTGTGTGTGTGTGTGTGTGTGTATGCTTGTGTGTGCATATATATGTACAATTAGGCTTGCTTCACAGGCATGTGTGAAGACCAGAGGCTGACATCCAGATGTTTTCCCTCAGTCATCTCTCTACCTTATCCACTTGAGACTGGTCTCTTACTGAACCTGAAGCTTCCACCATTCCAACTATACTAACTGGCCAGTGAACCCCTAAGATCCTCCTGCCCCCCACCCCAGCTCTGAAGTTAAAGGCACAAGCCAATCATGGCCAGCTTTCCTAACTCAAGTCCTTATGCTACACAGAAGTATTTTGCTTACTAAGTCATCTTCCCAGACCTCACAGTTTATCTCTTACTGTGTCAAATTAGTAAACTTTGTCATAGGAATATAATAAGTATAGAAGAAAACAATGTATATGGGCTCCAAGCTAATAGAAGTTTCACAAACACAACAGAGGTCTTAGCACATATCCCATGGGGATGGAAGGGGGTGTTTATCCCTTACCTAGTAGCAACTCCAAAGTATCTGTTAAATAAGGGAGTAAATTAATAAACAAAAGAAGTTGGTTGAAGGAAGGATAGGGACTGCGGAATACAGCAGGATTTAGCACAGGACAATGTCTGGTCCAGAGAGGTGGGCAATATGGTTCCAGGTGAATCAGCACAGGCGCTGGACACCTGGAAAGTAGCCCAGAGAGGCACCATGCCAACTTTACAGTTTTGACTGGAGCCCACCCTGGTTGTAACCCTAACCAAAGCTAAAGAAACTCACTCCAACTCATAAATAAATCTAATTACATCCCCAAAGAGAGAAGATGTGAAAAGGATGAGAGAAAAATTGTTTGGGTGAGATTTTACAGTCAGAGTGCCTTAAACGGGCCTAATCATAGAAATGGCATCAAAACTCAGAATTCACGCCAAAGGCCAAGTCAAGTTACCTGATCCAGGGGCTATAACACTTCTAGAGGCAGGTTACTGTAACTGACAGACCAGTGACTTCATACAAAAACTATTCCTTACCCCTTACTCTCCTTTCAATGGCATGTGGATGGTTCTAATAGTCTTCTTGAGATGATTTCACAGCTTAAGTACAACAAGCGTGCCCCATCATACAAGTTTAAAAATAAGAGAGAGAGAGAGAGAGAGAGAGAGAGAGAGAGAGAGAGAGAGAGAGANAAGAGAGAGAGAGAGAGAGAGAGAGAGAGAGAGAGAGAGAGAGAGAGAGAGAGAGAGAAGACCTAATTCTCCCATTCACATAATGAAACAATGGATTCTCCTATAACCATCAGCCCAGAAGGACTTCCCTAAAGAGATTAGTTTCAGGGGCATTTAGAATATGAGCATGTGGCAGGCTCTAAAGAAAAGACCTATAGACACGTGGAAAGGCCAAGGCAGACTAGAGACCTGTGTATTCAGAGTCGCATGGAGGCTTAAGCAGAGTAGGGAGAAAGAGCAGGCCCCTCGGATTATGAAATTATTTCTGGCACACCCCTTGCAAGATACTAAATGAACCCGCGCCCCTTTCTTCTTTTTAAAACTAAAATGGCAAGAGCAAGCGGAGTGTATTTAATTTAGAACGGGCTGTCCAAGGCTGTGCCTGCCCCTCATTCATTTCTCTCCACAGTGCTCGCCTCCAAAACAACTACCCCAAAGGCTTTCAGATCAAACTGTGCCAATATTCCATAAATAAAAAGGAATCAAACCAGCCACGAAGGCACACTGAGACATGTAAAACTGCTTCTCTTCTCACACACGCCAGTTATTTTAACAGAATTGGGTGGCTGACTGTTTCTGTTTGTCCAAACAGCAAAAGTAAGCCTCTACAATATAGAAACAAGTGTTTGGCAGATGTTCCTAAGAGTAACTCTAGGGCAGAAATCTATTTGATGATCACCTAGTGTAGCTCTCAACCAGGCATTCAAGTGGCAGTACCTCCCTAAAGACCCAATGACATATAACTAAACAGTTGGGTTTTTCTGAACCCTCCAAGAGACATGAGTGTGCATACCCTTATATGCACACCCTTCTGGTCATAACCAGCCAAAGTTAACATCACGAGTCTAGATAAATACCAGGCTTGAAAGACTAGCAAGCCATCCTCCCAGGCAAGTTTGTGGGTTTCTACACTGGGGTGCAGCAACACAATGCAAAAGTCTTAAGGTTTCCTACTAAGTACCCCCACTAAAGGGGTTCCTGGGTCTGGATGGTTGCATGGTTGGGTTGCTTCAATTGTGTATGACATACATGTATGCAGACTACCCACAGAGATCTTTTGCTCAGGTGACACATCTGAAAATACCTCCCATTTAGGGCCAGGCATTTTTCTTGCCCGTTGAAGGTGTCTAGTAGGGAGAGATATCAAAATGTATGGGTTTGCTGGTTTGTTTGTTTGTTTTTATTTTACATGGAGTCCGTTCCATAAAACCCAAGGCTTCACTTCTGGATCTGAAACTCATTTTAAATGTTTGCCTCTCATCTTTCACCTTTCCGGTCCACTAATCCACCTGGTTCAGCTGCAATGGATGCCATCACCTTGTGTGGCTCCCACTTTGTTCCCCTCGCACATCCTGACTAGCATCTAAAAGTGTCAACTCAACACTTGCTCCTGGACCAAGAATGGCAGAGCCACATCCCACCCTCTCCCTCTGTAGCTCAGACTCGCAAGCTGGCTTGGCCCTAGCTCCTGCAGAGGGTTTGTTAAGATTAGTTCTGTTCTGTATTAAAATTGAAAAATGTGCATCTACTTATGTAAATTCGAAGGTGCGATAGCTATGTATAAAACCAATGAAAAAAAATAAATCCAGAAAAGTGACCATTGCAATGCTGTTCTCAGCAGTCAGGTTCTGACTTTGAGTCTATTCAAAGCTACCCATAACTTGCCTCTCATGTCAAACCTACCCTCAGGAAAAAAATTACCAATGCTGTCTTAGTTAGGGTTTCCATTGCTGTGAAGAGACACCATGACAAGGGCATCTCTTATAAAGAACAACATTTAAGTGGGAATGGCTTACAGGTTCATAGGTTCAGTCCATTATCATCATGGCAGGAAGCATGGCAGTGCCCAGGCAGGCATGGCTCTGGAGTTCAGAGTTCTGCATCTTGTTCAGAAGGCAGATAGGAGAAGACTGTTTTCCACATGGCTAGGAGGAGGGTTTCAAAGCTCACCCCCACTGTGACACACTTCCTCCAACAATGACACATCTACTCCAACAAGGCCACATCTCCTAATAGTGCCACTCCATGAGTCAAGCATGTAGAAAACCACCACACATAACTTTTGAGATTTTTCTTGTCTTTAAGAAGATTAATTAATATATACTAAACCCAAATTGAGATAATTGACAGCTCTGGTTGTCGTTATGACTTCAAGGAAAGCTGTAACCAGCATTGTCTGTTCCCAGTCAGTAGCTGCAGTTCAACCTCAAGCCTGGGTGTCTTAATTACGGTTTCCACTGCTGTGATGAAACACCATGAACATGTGAGGAAAAGGTTTATCTGGCTTACACTTCCACATCACAGGCCATTACTGAAGGAAGTCAGGACAGGAACTCTAGCAGGGCAGGAACCTGAAGCCAGGAGCTGATGCAGAGGTGATGGAGGAGTGTTGCTTCCTGTCTTGCCCTTTGTGGCTTGCTCAGTCTACTTTCTCATAGCCACAGAACCACCTGCCCAGGGGTGGCACCACTCATAATGTGCTGGTCCCTTCCACACCAGTCACTAATTAAATTAAGAAAACGCCTTATAGGCTTGCCTACAGCCCAATCTTCTTGTGGCACTTTCTCAATTGAGGTTCTCTCCTCTTGGATGACTTTAGTGTGTATCACCAGTGGTTGGGAACATATGTGGAGGGAGGAATGAAGCAAGCTCAATGGCTTCTGCTGGCATCTAGCACAACACCTGCATACAGACTGCTGTTTCATGAGTGGGCTGTGAAGATTCCTTAGGAAATGTTTCTGATGTTCTGTTCACAAGCAGACACAGATGAGGCCTTTCAGGGATGACAGGGATAGAGCCCGAGAGCTCTGGGAATGATAGCGCATCTCAGCCTTTGCTTTACTTCATATCTTTGTCATGAAAGTTGGGGGCCTGAATTAGTTTCTCCGAAAGTTGACAGTAAACTAGAAAACAAATGTGAAAGAGCTGTTAAATACTAAAAAAAGACGGAATCCCAGCTTCCTCCCTCAGCCCAGGCTACAGATGATGCTCAGAATAACCACGTAAGTATGTTCATGTTTCAAACTGGTACTGCCTCCCAGATCATCACGAATCCCTCCTTCTATGTTTTTCTAAGTTTGCTCTAAAAGAAAGAACACAAAATTGCATATTCAAATTTAAGATTAAGACTTTCAATGAACCTAGGCAATCAATGTCCCTACACATTAAGTGACATTTGTCCCACCACATATCCAAATGTTGACTCGTTTTCCCCCAGTAGATGGAAAGTTCCTGGGTACAGCATCCCTTCTTTTATACTCGTCATAAGCTTGAAGAGGGCTCTATGGCCTACGGGCAGCCCAGTGGTTCTTACTTTATCACCTCCATGAATCTCCCTGACACCCCATCTAACAATGCAAGCCCAATTAACCACTCCCTCCAGCAAATATTCTGAAGCATCTCAGTTTGGAACACTGTGCCAGGGGTGATCATATGAAAAGTATATCAGAAAGGCCCTGGGTCTCAAGGAACATCCCTAGCAAGTAGAAATAAAACATAAAAATGAATGACAGCCATCCAAGAAAGCACATAGTAGGCTCACGAGGAGGCACACAGTAGGCTCACAAGGTTGATATGGATGATAGATGCTATTTCGCCTACAGATGGCACCAAGCAGGTCTTCATAAGCAAGGGTGTGAAGAGTATTTCAAGCAATATGGTACAGAGAATGTGTGTATACACAAGCCTGGCAGATTGCTCCTGGTGGACAGGACCTGAAGCATTTGACTGTGGAAAGGGAAAGGGGCTTAGTGTGGTCAGAGTAATCCAGAGGTGGCCTAAAAAGGATCTTTCAAGATTAATGGGAAGATTAGGCTGTCAACAGCAGAAAAAAATCTGTATGCAGAATCCCATTAGCCGAAGTGCACACATTAATTCATCAATTAATAAATCAACAAATGATCACTGTGTGTGCAAGGTAATGCTTTGTTGACTGTTTCCCACTGTTGAGACAAAATACATGAGAAAAAAATCATCTATAAGGGGGTCATTTCTGGTACTCCATAATCCATTGATGGGCACTCCCCACCCCAACCCAGTTCTCTAACTCTTCCCACTAGGTCCTGCATGGTAAAGGCCCCACCTCCTTCCAGTAGCTACATTGAGTAAAAAGCCTTTAACACATGAGCTTTGGGAGGCATTTAAGATCCAAACTGTAATGCCTGCTCCCCCTGAACACAGAGGAAATGAATCATGTGAATTCTACAGACCTTGTGGGTTAATTGGGAGAAAACTAGTTCCAGAATCAACAAAAAAGTGTGCACACTGGCTTGTATGGTACAGACCGTAGGTGCAAAGCAGCTCAAACAAAGGTTAGTGGCCAGAAGGACAGAGTCATGGAGAAGAGGAACTCGAGTTTGACCTTGACTGAAGACACACCAGTCTGAGTGAGGACCCCCATAATCCAAGTTCAAAGCCAGGCACGGAGGCATGCAGTGTGATGCCATGGATGGCAAGGTCAGAATGAAGACAGGAGCATTCCTAGATGCCCACAGGCTAGCCAGCTTGTTGTACTTGATGAAGTTCTGAGCCAATGGCAGACCGTCTCAAACAAAAGATGGACGATACCTGAAGATTGATACCTGAGATTGTCTTCTAACCCCCACACACACTAGTATACACGTACAAAACACACACACACACACACACACACATCCATGTACACATGGTGCATGCATGCATATGCATGCATACATATATCCTTACATACATATACTGTCCCGCGCTACCTTCTCGCCAGCAAGAAACGACGCGGCACACAAACAGGATCCTTCTGCAGCAAAGCTTTAATGCTCTTGAGAGGGAGAGCATAAGCTTCCAACAGGCAAAGGGCGAAGAGAAGAGAAGAGAAGAGAAGAGAAGAGAAGAGAAGAGAAGAGAAG
>NC_034597.1:49412419-49433808 GCF_900095145.1 Mus pahari | reverse complement strand
TGTAACCCTCTGGTTGGCGGCCTGCTGTCACCCCAGATGACGCCACGGGAAAGGCAGGGCACAAGGGAATGGAAATCTACCCAGCATATGCGCAGCTGCCTTGTTTGTNTGTTAGAGCACAGGACATCAGCGCCATCTTGTAATGGCGAATGTGAGGGCGGCTCCCCACAATATACTAAGGGACATTCCTGAAATTTGATGTTTATATAGTAAAAACATATCAATGATGTCCTTATTATATATGATATGAAAAGGAACTGGGGAGAAGATTGGGTCTGAGAGGAGGATCTATGTACACGATATTAGATGTGTTGGTTTCCGGGCAGCCTCAGCAGGATGAGCCTTTGCCCAGGTGGCACCAGTGACATGCTCAGCTGGGCTGACTTAGAAGAGATCCATCCAACAGACTAGTACTGTATAACTCCGTGGTGGGTACAGGTTCCAGTGTGCTCCAGAGGAATCCTTAAGGAAGTCAGTATAGGAAGTTCCCTTGCAGGCACCTAAATTCTTCAGGACAGCCAGCCTCAAGTCATCTGGGTTTCACTGAGCACCTGAAACCTGACCTTAATGGACTAAACCATGCCACATACAGAAACCAGAGGAGAAACCCTGGCCCTTTGCAAATGCCTTGCATTTTGCGTTTTCAGGGGTGATGGGGCTGGTACTGTGTGTGTTCTGATCTGGACTGAATTTTCCTTTACAGAATTCAATTTGCTTTCCAGAGCAGGTGAGGAGGAGGAGGAATGTGATATGGAATGATCAAATTTCTTCCCAAACATCCAGCAGCAATGGAATCTGCCATCACATTAATCCTCATCGTCAGACAAATTTTTCTTAAAGTCAGCAGGTGGCAAAAGAGTGGGCCAAAGGTGACAAGTGATGAAATCTGCTCTTTTCTTCTCCAGAGCCTGTTACAAAATCCACTGTCCTTGAACAAGCAATCCAAGGGAAAATGTCTTTGTTGCAATGAATAGCAGATTCCAGGAGTTGGATGTTATTTATTTATTTATTTATTTATTTATTTATTTATTTAATAATCTACCCTGCTGTCTTTGATTAGTATGCAAAAAGCTTTCAGCTGCGCTCAGGCTGGGTGGTAGGAGACTTTGGGAAGCCATGACCTGGATGATCCAGCCGCCACGAGCTGAATCAGAGAAATGGTTTTGTCACTTGCCAAACAGAGCTCGAGCAAGATGCTCACAGCTGCAGAACTTCAGCTCCCTACTTATAATTTAAGCCCCAAATTACCTGAAAGACAGGCTCTTTCTACCTTTATGAGCTGCAGGAAAGAGCAGGGTTTGTGGCAAGAAGGATGCTTGAGACTCTTGATGCCCTTCATCTTAGAGGATTTTTGCTTACGACCCCTCATGGGCCTCACCTTCTGATTCTAATTTGTACAAAAATCACTGTTGTGTCAATCAGCACAAGGTGTGCCCAGTCACATTGTTCAACAACCCAAAGGCTGGAATCGGGTGCCCTGGAGTGGAACCAGATGTCACCACCCCCTCTCTTTATCTGGATCACTGAGAGACTTGGAGGCCACCACCATCCCATACACACACATACACACACACATACCACCACCACACCACCACCATCACCACACACACAAACACCAAGGGGGCTTAAATTAGACAGCACAAAGTGTATATCCTCAACCAAGAACTGGTGTCCAGGGATAAATAGTTTCCTTGAAGAGGCACCTCAACTTCAGCCCAGACTTCCAGCCCTCTGCCTCCAGACCATGGATTTGGGGGAAAAAAACTCCACAGATTTAAGTCTGCCCGTGGCACCCAGAGCCTTCATTTGGAAGAAACTGACCTTTCTCTCTGACCTTGTAACACATTTGACCAATGACAGTGATCATTCTGGAACATCTGTGACAAATACCATTTATTTTTAAACATTCCATGGGTATTTGAAGAGCTCTTAAAGGAAACCCAGAGAGTTTTTACCATATCGAATTTCTCTTCTTAAAGTTCTGTACTGTACAGAGACAAATATGGGCTCCGATAAGATCTGAGCAGGAACATCTGAGACCCTTTCATGTTAACTCAGTTCACAAACCCTCCCAACAACGCTCCCAGCACCCAGCAATGCACAGTGACAGTGCCAGAAGCCTGTGGAAGAAGTCAACGTGGGTAGACAGCACACAAATGAGGTCACTGAAGTCAGACGTTTAGTTTTAAAATTCATGCAATAGGGCTGGTTTTAATTCATAATATCTCTTTATTTTGATAGATGATGCCAATGTTTTAAATTATCTGCCTGGGATCCTCCTGTGTGTTCCCTCATTGTGGCAGACAGAGACGTGCTGTATGGAGCTATGGCTGTGCTGAGGGTGTTTTATGGCATGCCATACTGGAAAGTCCAGCTGGGTGGCATCAGGAGGAAGCCACTAGGAAATTAGGGCCTGAGTCCCTGATTCTTGGGATTCCTGACTCCCACTCCCAGGTCAGAACAGTTCTGAAGGCTTCGGAAGAAAGGATTCTGGTCCAGGAGCATGGGAGTAGACAGCAAAGAGCCAAGGGTAGGGCAGTGAGACTTAGTTATCAGATGCCTGAGCATCTCTCTCCTGACCTTCATCTCAAAATGGGACCCTTCAAGGCAGAAGCAACAGATCCGTTGGGAAAATTCTTCTCTTGGAAGAATTAATACCAAAGTTTCAGCCTGCAGAATCCACATGAAACAAGTCAGGCATGGTGTTACGGGTTTTTAATCCCAGTAGTGGGGAGGTGAAGACAGATTTCCTGGGGCTCACTGGCCAGTCAACCTAGCCTACTCAGCAAGTTCAAGGCCTGGGAGAGACCCTACCTAAGGAAAACAAACAAACAAAACAAAAAAAAACCCAAGGTGGTCAATGCCTTCTGAGAAATGATCGAGGTTGTCTTCTGGCCTGTACAAACACATGCACATATGTGCACAAGCAAACACACACACACACACACACACACACACACACACACACACAAATTGCAATCCCTCAAATTCAGATTCACTGTAGTATATTTTGCTAGGGAGCCATTCAACATGCCAGCTGTTGCAGATCCACAAGTCTGGCTAACTGAAATTAGAGCATGCACCATTGTTACTTAGCTGAGAATGGTGTGTGAGCGATGGGGTGACTTACTGTACCCAGAGGGACTGCTGGCAGCCATGCCCACTTGGTTCACACACATGCTTTTGGATTCTTACATTTTATAAATACATTCTTTTGCACATGATAGATTTCTCCAATCTTCGACTCACAAGAAAGGAAACTTGGAAGGGCTCGCTCACTAGCCCTCCCTCCTTCCAGCCCTTTCTCCCTCTGGCCATTTTTTCTTCTTTTCCCTCCCATCTCCCTTTTTTCTGCCTTCTCCTTTCTTTCCCTTCTTCCTTTTCATACACTCCTCTTCCTGCCATCCATTACTCCCATAGATAGTCACTAGGAGTTCACTGTGTACAGACCCTGTGGTACTTCCTGAACATCCAAGAGGCATCCAAGAGGCATGATGGCCATTCTGGCTGGGTATGGAGTCAAGGATGGAAAAAGATGGGCATGCTGGCAGCCTGCTATGATGACCTCAAGAAAGACAACCCTCTGAGAGAGACTCTAACCCAGACAGTGACAATTAAGTCAGGTCCCCTGAGGAAATACACCAACCTTTAGCTCTGGGGGTGGGGGCATCTGTCTACCGTTGTCTATGTTCCCAGCATCTTCCAGACTCAAGAGTCTTAAGAATAGGGCCAGACCTCACCTTAGTGGGTTCTCTAATACATGTATCTACACCCTACCTTGTCCCCACAGCTAGCTAGGGACACATAGGGAAAATGTCTGAATCCCAACAGCCTTGTCTCTCACTCTTCCTTTCTGTACTGCTGTGACAATCCTCCCTCCAAACACTGTCCTGGCGTATCTCTGCCTTCACCTCTCTGAGATGGAAGCAATGAGACTTGATAAATACATGGGTTCCCCAAAAAGCAAAACTAATTTAAAACAATTCCCTTCTCCAATATAACACAAGCAGCCATATTTACATGGTTGATTAAGAAATTTTTTGCCAGAGCAAGAGGTAAGGGCAGATGTTCATCTGTGGTAAGCTGTCCTGAGAAGACACAGGAAAAGAGATAATGTTCTACCACCAATGTCAGTGTTTATCAAGACCACCCCCATCCCCATCCCATGCCTGCCATGGTCAGGATGGACCTGGGTGTCAGGAGGCACACCTGCCCTTAATAAGGCTATCAGTGGTGGAAGATGGAGCCTGTGTGGCCCTGTAAGAGGCCTTAATGGGGTCCAGCTGTTGGAGAATCTGAGGGTTTACAAAGAGGGAGTCGACAAGGGGCATCCCAGTGAGGGACACCACAGTGGGGGCTGGGATTAGCACACATTCACATTTAGAAAGCCATGCATGAGGTCAAGCCCTGTCCTCTAGAGGGATCAGTCAGCTGCCAGAGTTGTAGGGAGCTGCCACAAGGAAATTTTTAAATAGGTTGGAATTTATATTTGCATGACATAACCATCTCCCAATGTGTTTGCTCCCTTACCCCTAACAATCCTGTCCCCTATAAGTGTGCAGCAGCACCAGTGTGGGTGAAAGGGGGCCCCATACCCCACACCCTCTTTCTTTCTTCCCTTCTTCCTTTCTTTCTTTTGTCAATGTGTAGCCCTCAAGTCCAAACCTGTAACTGAAACAGCATCCAATAGGCTTGAACCCTGAGCATGCTGCATTCCCCTTAAAGCCCTGTGATTAACTTAGCTAATACTGTCAAAAGTGTAGGGCAGGCATGGGGAATCTTCAAACCTGAGTGAGTCCCCCAAACAACAGAGAATATCCTTGTCTCAGAGTTGTTAAGAAGACAATTGAATGCAAGATCAGAACCACAAAGACACTTGAAGATTGGCACACAATTGAATGCAAGATCAGAACCACGAAGACACTTGAAGATTGGCACACAATTGAATGCAAGATCAGAACCACNATTGAATGCAAGATCAGAACCACGAAGACACTTGAAGATTGGCACACAATTGAATGCAAGATCAGAACCACGAAGACACTTGAAGATTGGCACACTGTTACCCAGGGGAGCGGCTGCCTATTCTTAGCTCCTCTGTGAGAAGGTGCCGCTGTAGTCACCAAACACTTGGGAAGACAGTTATAGATCCTGTAAATAATTAACGCTGATTTTTACAGGCGTTACCCTGAAGGTGACAATAGAGAAAGAAAGTCAAAAGACAAGAGGGTACATGCTTGTGGGGTTTTCTTTTCTGTATTTTTTTTTCCTTTTGCAATAATGACAATAACAACTAATATCCACGAAACACTGAGGACATGCCAAGTCATTTATATGGCCATCTCCTCTTATTTCTAGAAATAATGGGCATTACAGGGAACTCCTTTGGTGACTTCAAATCAGACCTAATGCCTGTAAGGCCTGCCGTCTTACTTCATTCCTCTGAGCCAGGGAAGGCACAGAGCGGGATCTCAAGAAGTGTTTGTATTTGTGAAACCTGACCTTGGATTTGATAGAGCCGGTTAAGAATATTAAACTGTTCTCCTGTAGGCCATGTTGTTGAACTTGCTTAATGCATTTTTTCACAAAGTGCACAGTGGCTTTGCGTGTAGGAGTGTATAAGTTAGGGCCCTGCGGTGCTTTCAACTTGTTCCCAGGGTGGCATCATTAGAAGGTGACAGAACTTTAAGAAGGTAAAGGGAAAGCCAGGTGTGGTGGTGCACGCCTTTAATCCCAGCACTCGGGAGGCAGAGGCAGGCGGATTTCTGAGTTCGAGGCCAGCCTGGCCAGTGAGTTCCAGGACAGCTAGGGCTATACAGAGAAACCCTGTCTCGAAAAAACAAACAAACAAACAAACAAACAAAAAACAAAACAAAAGAAGGTAAAGGGAGGCTGCAGGTCACTGAAGGCGTGGCCATTTAGGAGACTGTGGGCCCCTAAGCCCTTTCTCTTCCTCCTTTTGGTTCCCCAGAGAAGAGGTAAACGGTTTTCCTGTCCAGTTGCTCACACCTTCATATGCTGTTCTCAGAAAGGCTCAAAGCAATAGGCTAAAGCCACAGCTTAAAACTCCAACACCACATCACATAATAAACCCTCCATCTCAGAAGCTGGTGAGCACAGATATTTGTTACACTGATGGGAAACAGCTTACTGTTGCTATGATGAAACACACTGCCGAAAGGAATCTAGAGGAGAAGGGGGTTATTACAACTTCAGATTATATAGCCCATTGCTGTGGAGAAATCAAGGCAGGAACTTCCAACAGTGCCATGTCCTTATGTGGCCCCAGGGACTGGGTCAGTGGGGAGCTGAAGAAAGGATAGACACACAGGAAAGAAGGGGTCAGGTGGACTGGGTCTCTGGGGAGAAACCACAGCCACCCAGAAGCTCAGTATGTTTATTATATGGAGTTAAACAGTGAGGTAGGGTTATTGCACACAGCTGAACAAGGAGATGTGGTTATTATGTACAGATAAACAAGCAGGCAGGTTTATGGTATACAGCTGGATCAAGGAAACAGGTTGAGCTAATCTCAGTAAAAGCAGTCTCTGTAAAAGAGAAGACTTCAGGCCATAAATAGCCAGGGGGAGAAAGCCATGTTGGATAGTTTATGCATATACTGTCAGCATTCACATGGAGATCAAGAGGAAGGTCTTTACCACTTTCCCATAGGTCTGAGGCTTTGGCCATACCCATGCCAATTGTTCACATTTATTGAGGATGTCACCCAGGGTTCCCTCCACTCCCCACAAAATAGCTAGTCCTTTACCACCAAGAGCAGAGAAAAAGGAATATATACACGCTCCTTTGATTTCTTGCTTATATTCAACCTGATTTCCCCATGCTTAAACAGTTCAAGGAATTCCAAGCGACCCCCTTCTCCACACCTAAGGCAAGGTGCACACTAAAGTAGGTTGTGTCTATCTAAGTCTAGTAACTTCGTGAAGACAATACCGGAGACCTGCTGAGCACAGACCAAGCCATTGGAGACAAGCCTTCTTTGAGACTCTCTTCCCAGAGGATTCTGGGTTGACAGTCAAGTTGACAGCCAGAACTAAGATGAGCAATCTAACCATCACATTAACTAAAAGATGAGCAAGGGGGTGTGAAGGCTCATGGCAGATCCTCAGGCCAGCATGATTCTCTCTCACTAGTACCTCCAGGGCGTAGAGTATTTTCACATCTATAGGGACAGCATCTCAAACACCCAATAATACAGCCTTCCATCCTTTCTGTGTAATAGAGATTTACAACGTCATAAACAGAATTTCCAGAGCCTATTACTTATATATGCAAAGTCCTCTAAAAATAATGTGCTCAATCTGACAATTAAGTGCAGCAATTACAATGAATTATAGAAAGACTGGTCTAAATTAGGAAAAAGGTCGAACTACATGGTGTGTCCGTAAAAAGTATATACAATTTGAGTGTTGATGAGAAATCTACAAATATTGGCTGCCCTCAATTTAAACAAGCTGAGGTCCAAAAATGCATCTGTAAATTGTTGTTGGGAATTTAGAACATATTTTCCCACAAACGTAAAGTTATAAGTCATGGTTAGTGCTGGTTGTGTGACAAGTTAAAAAGGTATGTGGACAAAATCTTGGTCTTTAACTGGTGGCTTCCCTGATGGGCCAAGGTTCTCCCTGTTTGGGATAGAAGGTGGGAGGGCAGATGTGTCCTGTTTATGTTTGCACTTGAGGCCCTGGAACTGTTGGTTTAGGATGAACGGCTGTGGTCAGGAAGACCTTAGCTAACAAAGCCTATCTAGTCCTGTCCAAGTCTTAGCAATATGCTATTTCTAGACATGGGTAGACTGCTGTTCTAATAATCTCTTTGAGATGTCATGTCAAAGCACCAGAGGTGGAATATAGCAAAAGGCATCTCAGTTCTGGACCCTGGAAGTTCAAGATCAATTTATTGCCAGGCAGGTTTCTTGAGACTTCTCCCTGCCACCCATCGGGCCCTCAGATGAAACCCCCTTCTGTACCTGCCTGCATCCAACTTTCCCTGGTTAGAAGGGCACACGCCATTTAGGATCAAAGCCACCTAAGAAACCACAGTTCATCTTCATCCAATTCTTAAGGAGCATGTCACCACATAAGCTCACATTCTGAAGTCCTGGAGGTGAGGAATTGAACATTGGGGGTTAGGGAATTTTGGTAGGTGGATGAAGGTTAGAGATTACAATTCAAACTTTAGAAAAGCTCATTCCTCTTTTGTTTAACATTTTGTAGATTTATTTCTTTGATTTTTCATGTATGAGTATTTTGCCTACATCTATATCTGTGCAACATGTGTTTGCCTGGTGCTCGAGGAGGTCAGAAGAAGGCATCAAATCCATTGTACCAAATGATTGTGCACCACCATGTGGATGCTGAGAACCAACCCTTGGTCATTCCTCTTTTGAACCATGGAGCAAAGGAAAGAAAACAACATAGATCTCAAGACTGAGAGAGGAACTGAACAGTACCTCCCAAATCTAAAGCCAAGAGGGAGTTCCCCTACTGGCAGACAGCCCTGGCTGCCCACTCATTCCAGCTGTACCAAGAGAAATCTATCTACAAAGCACTAAAATCCAAAAAAGCACAAACCCCATTCCTACCCCCACCCTCACACAACAGAATTTTAGAGAGCAACAGTGTTCCTCTGACCATAAGCTCCACCCCCCCAGCACTCCAGCCAATAGGCTTTTAGTCCCAACACAGGTCACTGGGAGCAGGTAGAGAACCCACACTGGAACCAAGTGCTACTTTAAGTAGGTTTGGTGAATCTGTGAGAGATATTTTTCTATGTTCCACAGCAAATCCTTCCATTAAGAAAGAACACTTTAGGCGGGTGTGTGTGTGTGTGTGTGTGTGTGTGTGTGTGTGTGTGTGTGTGACGGTACACGCCTTTGATCCCAGCACATGGGAGGCAAAGGCAGGCAAATCTCTTGAGTTCAAGCCTAGTCTATAGAGTGAGTTCCAGGAAAGTCGGGGCTATACAGAGAAACCATGTCTTGAAAAACAAAACAAAGCAGAACAAAAAAGAAAGAAAGAACACTTTCTGTAGTTTTACCAACCGTGAGCAGATTAGTTCCGACAGTGTGATCCCCAAGCAGTCCCTTGATGGAGCAGGCTGTCCCCTTTCTACATGTTTAGAGGGAATATTCCATAAATTTGTCTCCCACACCCCAAAGGAAGGCAGTGTGCTAGGCTGTGGACCACAGCAATGCAGATACTCAGTGTAAGAGTTAATCTTCTAGCTAGGGACTAATATGGTATGTAAAATGTTTGCCTTATAAGCATAAGGGCCTGACTTTGAGCCTGAAACACATGAAAAATTAAAGAGCCAGGCATGACAAAATGTATTTGTACTTACAGCACTGGGGAGGTAGCTTCAAGAAAACAGTGGACAGTGCCTGCAAAGAGCGCTGAAGTTTGTTCTATAACACCCATATGTACTTTTGAACCCTCAAATATGTCAGCGCTCTCTCTCTCTCTCTCTCTCTCTCAATCTCTCTCTCTCTCTCTCTCTCTCTCTCTCTCTCTCTCTCTCTCTCACACACACACACACACACACATACAAACACAAATTAGCACCTTTGACCACAGTCCAATCTCCAAGCAGAGACTGACCTTCACAATTACCTTGCAAGATGAGAGGCTGAACGCAGACAGAATAAATACTTGCTCAAAAGGCATTGTTATGAGTTGAGCCCAGGTCACCCAGTGGCACCCCTCAACCCCACTCCACTATGTCTTTGGTTTAGTTTATTATTGAGGTAGAAGGGTTATAGTCAGCTATATGGGGAGAAATATAATTTTGTCTATATCAATTTTGTAAGTAATGGTGATGAATTAATCAATAGTCACTGGAAAATAGTCACATGGAAAGTACTATGCGCTGTGCTATATGGGAAGATAGAGAATTCATTGAACACCTTCCCTTGAAGAGAAGTAATATCTGGGCTCTTGTCCTATGCAAGCCTCTGCTGGTTCATGGGTCACCCATGTGCAGTGAGAATTAGGCATCGTTTTGCCCCAATGTGGACTCGGAGAGCTTTGTGGAGAACAGAGAGGATTTGGACCAGTTCCCTCTACTTGATGCTGTAATGGTGCTCACAGCTAAACCACCTCTTCTGGCAGTTCCACTCCCACCCATCTGTAGCACAGACATGCTTTTCCCTATTCCTTCCATGAAATTCAAGTTTTCTCTACCTGGCATTCTCCATGCTACTCCTAAGGCTCCTTTTGCTCATGAATATTGTTCCAAAGGCTTTTCTGGGACTCTGTGACTTGTATGCAGGACTCAGCAAGTCATCCACCAAATCTGTTTACAGGCATAGGTCTAAAGGGCTCCCAAATTTATATATTCTCCATGGACCTCTCAGAGCTCTGGCTTCAGTTGTTTCTTCTTCCTCTCTTTCTCTCTTTTCTCCTTTCCTTGATTCTTTTTTCTCTTTCTTCTTCCTTCCTTCTTGACTCCTTTCTTTCCTTCCCCGCTCCTTTTCCTTCTTCCACTTCCTTCATCCCTCCTTACATCTCTCCCTCCTGTCCCCTTCATCTCCTCCTTCCTCTCCTTTTCCCTCTTTTTCTCATTCTTTTTATCTTTCCTTCTTTCCTCCACTCACCACCCATCCCTCCTTTCTTTCTTCCTTTGCTCTCCTCACTTCTCTACATAGCAGCCTCTGAATACAATCTCATGGCACTCCATGCACTGAAGCCACACTATGCCCTCACAATATTCCGTGCACCAAAGGTGTGATATGCCCTATACAAAAGCAAGTATTTCCTTTGCTTAATTGTTCATCTTGATTCATGTGACCTGAATCTATACTCTTTTTCTTCCAACTTGTTCTAAGCCTCACTCTCCAGCAAAGCTCAGACTCACATCTCTATCACAGAGCACAGAGAATCTTAGTACAAACGCTACAGCTGACTTCACCATGGTGTGTTCTGATTCTCACTTCACAAATAGAGATTATGTGGAGACTAGCATGTCTCAGGAGAGGTCACTAGTATCTGGGCACACCAGTTATCAACCTCCATCTCAGTCTAGAGCCTCTGCCATGTACAGAATATTAAACACTGAGATGAAGGGTAACTGCTAGGTCTACAACACTGTAGAGATGATGTCATTCACTGCATGGCAGAAAGGCAAGCGGATTAAAGCTGTAGGGTAACTGTCCAACCAATGCTGCCATTTCCAGAAGAGGCAGGAAACATCAGAAGGAAGACAAGAACATCCATAGCCTGGAATCTGACTCCAGAAACTGGAAGAATAATTCCCTCCTTCCCATTATTTCTAATTGTCCAAGGCCAGTTGTGGAAGAAAACAGCTGAGACTGGGTCTCTACCAAGGGCAAGATGGCAAATCTCAAACCTGGACCAATATTTTATCTTGTGAAAAGAGTAGAAACCAAAGCTAAAGAAGAGGAGGAGGAGGAGGAGAAAAGAAAGAAAGAAAGAGAGAGAGAGAGAGAGAGAGAGAGAGAGAGAGAGAGAAGAGAGAGAGGGAGGGAGGAAGGGACCGAGGGAGGGACGGAGGGAGGGAGGGAGGGAGGGAGGGATAAAGGAAGAAAGAAGGCAGCAAGGCTTCATAAAGATGGCAGAAATGTTGTGTTGGTACCTAAGAGGGATGCAGCCCAGAAAAAGAAGAAACCTTTAGATATCTTTCAGCTCCCCTCCTTAGATCATAAAACATGCCTGATGATGATAACACTGTGGTTTGTGAGGCACAAGGAAGTAAAGGTCACAAGCAGAGACCAAAGAGGACAGTACTGAAAGGAAGCATTAGCCAGAATCAGGTAGACCAGAAGGCCCAGAGCCCTGTGTGAGCATGGAAAGACATGGAAAGCAATAAATGCTTTGGACTCAGATAAAGGGTCCATCGCTTCAAAGCAGGCATGGGAAGGAGCTTGGTGCTGAAGCCATGAAGACTGAACCTTGACAGCTCTGTGACATGCAGTTTGAGCATCTCAAACCCCAATATTTGAAATCCAGACTCTCTGCACACTACGGTAGTTCCACAGATAAAATTCCCACTCCATCACACCTACTTCTGTGCACAAAAAAAATTACTAAAATAGTTATTTAAAAATCACCTTTGAAAATAGGTAAGGTGCATGTGAAGTAGAAATGGACTTTGTGCTTAGACTCGGAATTGGTATCGTATAGTTACATATAAATCAAAAGAAAAAAAAAAATCCTGTATCTGAAAAGATTCTGATCTGAAGCATTCTGCTAGCAATGTAATCACATGTAATGAAGTACCGTGCGTCTTAAACCTCAGCCTTCTCAGCTGTGAAGTGGGCCTCATTCACAGTTGACAAGACCAGCGAATGAGAGCACAAGAGGACAAACCCTTACCTCAGTGCTGTGCCACCACCAGATGCTGGTACTGCAAGCTCTTTGCCAGCCATTCTTTCTAATGCTTTTCCACGTGGTCATGTGAAGAAAACAAATGTTTAAAGCTATCACTGGCCTCGCAGGGACAGCAGCCCAGAGCCTAAATGTCATTAGACAGCTGAAGAAACCCTAGAAATTGTTATCTCTGCACTGCCCTTTGAGAGACAAAAATAAGCCCCAGATGGGTCAGATGTTTCCAGTTGTGTGCACTCTTGATGGCAGTCTCCGGATTTCAGTCATCATTTCTAAGTCAGAAGTCTTAAGTCTTAAGACGCTGACTTTTCCATTGAGAACATGATGCTACTACTTACTGTAGACCTTGGGGCAGGAGGAGCTAGAGAATCACTCAGACCCTCATAACAACCTACCTGGAAGTGTTACAAGAACAAAAGTTCAAGTGCATCCATTGGTCAAGAGATGCTCTATACCTAAGGCATGCGCTCTCTACACCACTGCACACGATTCGCATGTGCTTTGGGGTGTCTGCCTTGCAAACACTCTCTGAAGTCTTGCTTACAAAAGCATTGTGTGTAATGAGTCGCTTCATCACTGTGCTTGCGGGTTACTCTTCTTGCTATGAACAAAGCACCGTAATGAGATAAAGCTGAATTTTAGCTCACGATATAAGAGGACACAGTCCAGCACAGTCGGGAAGGTATAACAGAGTTCACAGTAGCAGGAGCATGTGCGGGGGGGGGGGGGGACGACTCCTTAAATCTTGACTAACTAGGAAGAAGAAAGCTAGGAAGAATGCTGGCACTCAGTTGGCTTCCTCCATTGCTCTCTACATTCAGTTCAATACCCCAGCCCATGGGTGGTGCCACACATATGTCATTTCTCCCCAGTTGGATCTCACTGGAAAAGCCCTCATAGGCACATGTAGAGGTGTGTCTCCTAGGTGATTTCAAATCCACATAAGTTTGCAATAAAGAATAAACCATGACATTATACAAATGAATATTATTTCTCCCAATCAAGTTACAGAAGCATTATATTAGCTCAGAACAAAAGCCCTAAGCATAGGGAGAAACCTTTAGCCTGCTCTCATTCTGAATATGTGTAAAATCTCATAAGACGATGTATCTATCACAAGGTAACTTGAAGACAAGTCTAACTAGCTTCCACACAGATAGTGGGAGACAGGGTGGGGACCTGGGACACAGTGACTGGTGAAGTCAGCTTTTGTTGCCACTTGCAAGCCCTCTGACCTATTTTTGTAACCCCAGGACATCAGTGTTTGATGGACTAGTCACTAAACTATAAACTTGTAGCCTTTTATCTTTACTTTGTATTACCCCATAATATTTGCTGAACTCTTTCAAGTTGCCTTGGGTTACACAATCTTATTTTCTTCCAGTCCACAATAGCAGCATACTTTAAAGAACTCAAAATACTTTGAAATCATCTTTAAACAAATCCATAAGATTTCTCTAGAATGTTAACAAGCACTTAAGGTAAGGAATGCACTACAGAGAACAATTAATACGTTTGGAGCTAAATAAACAACCCCGCACTGGAATCAAGACCAGGGCCCAGGCATTTCCTCCTGAACAGTAAAATCCCAATTGTCTTCCCCCATGCGAACTCCAGGAATGGGCATCTCTGGCACAGAAAGAAATTTACCTTTCCTTCCTCCCTTCAAATCCCAGCTTCTCAAGTCTTCACCTTCAAGATCAGGAAATGTTTACTTAAATGTCCAAGACCATTCTGAGAAATGTATTGTTGCTAAGTTTCACTATGGAGAACATTCTATAATGACCTTATCCAGACCTTCATGCTCCAAGTCTCCACCAAGATGCATTATAAAGAGGTATCTGGGGCTGCCACCTAAAGAACATGGCACAGTGCTTCATTATTAACATCGTTGTAACTAACACAACGATAATGAATGTAGATAGCTCACTATACATGGCTGGCACGGAATGTAACTGCATAACTGGTTACTTCATCATTTATCATGATGCTAGACATGCATCATAGATAACTTTGTTGCCATGTCATCACATGACTGCAAGTGAAGTGGGTTTGTTTATACTCATGTCACCAGACTAAAGAGTAATGCTTGTGCTTTGATGTCACTAAGTCACAGGAACATTTCATCATGATTAGCATCTTATGGACTCCTGTCATACAAATCTGTCATTGATCTAATGTCATAGGAAGCACATGAGTGCATTGGAGTCCGTGGTTGAAGAACTGTAAACTCGGGTAGTGATTTCCTTGGTAGCGGGACATTCACTTTTCAATTTCAGCGTAATGTTGTCTGCCAAGATTGTCTTCCATCTCTCTTTCCTTCATAACAAGATATGTGCCAGGGCATCCACCTGACCCTGTCTCACAGGGGATGACTGCACACTTGGCAATCTTTATTCTTATAGGCGGAAATTTACTCACAAATGACCAAGTACTTTCTGCATACTAGCACTGCTCTGAAACCTTACATACATTATTTCAAATAATACAAAAGTATGAGTAGATGGGGACTGTGGCCACCATTTATATGATTTCCACATACCATTTATATATTATATATGATATTTATACATTATAAATAAATAAATGAAAACTTGTGACCTATAGACCCTGGTAGCATCACAAAATTCAGTCCCATGCAATTTATGTGGTGGGTTACAGCAGGAGTCCTAGAAGGGAAGGTACCAACCTTCAACACCTTGACATACCCAATTCTCAACTTCCACAAGAATATTCCTATTTGACAACTTTTTGAGATTCCCATCATGTCAAAGAGACATTTGAACATGACATTGACTGGTATTCCCTATCACTGATAGACTAGAATATTCGGAGCCCTGGGACACCATCTGATACATTTACCATGAGTCCCTACTAGTCACAAGGTTATGAGAAGATCCCCCTGAGTTCTACTTCATTCCTAATCAGAGACAAAAAGCCTATCAGTTGTGTCCTGTCTATTTTTTGCCCCTGCCTGCTTATTGCTTTGTCTGCTTGGAAATGTTTGCTGGAGTCTACCCAAGCCTGCTAGAGTGGGTCATAGTCATAAAATACAAAGTAAATAATTTTATTTAAAGTCCTGAAGGGAAGAGAGAATCTACCATGCACTTCCATTAGTGACTTTTCAAGTTCATCATTAGCAGTGCTGTCCTTTAGAAAAATTGGGGGGGGGGGAAGGGTTGCTGAAAATATGATACTTAAAAAATGTCCAAGCATCTTTCTTTGCAATAAAGTATAACTTAGTAAACAAATGCATTCGTGCCAAGACCTTTTTTAAATTGGAATTTATAAAGAAACATTTAGGACGTGCACACACGCAGGAACTGTGCTCCACACCTGGGAGTTGCGTCTCAGCCTGCTTCCCTTTCAGCCTAGGAACCAAGGTGATCTGTCAGATTTTATTTCAGTGTACGTGAAATAAGTCTTCCGTATTATGTACTTCTCTTGTTTCTATGACAAAAGAAACTTGAAGAAGGAAGAGTTTATTTTGATTCTCATGGTTTTCGGGGATACAGTCAATGCATCCTGGCAAGGAAGTCATGGTGTAAGGACACGAACCACATGTCACATTGTGTCCATAGTTGGGAAGCAGTCTCTCAGCTGGCTTCCTTCAGTTGCTCTTTTTTTATTCAGCCCATGGGATGGTACCATGAACATTGGAGGTGGATGTTCCCTCCCCAGTTAATCCTCTCTGGAAACACCTGCACAGACACACCAGGAAGTGTGTCCTTAGGTGATTTTAAATTCTGTAAGGGTAACCGTCAAGCCTAGCTAGCATAACTTCCAGAAATGGTTAAAAATCCAAATGCCTTCACATAGCTTCACGGCCCTTACCAGCTCAGTCTAAGGTAAAAAGCATTTACGGAAGGGCTGCGATTGAATGTTATCTACCATTCTCCTTGTAGACTCTTATGGTCTACAATCTAGATCCATGTAAACACACAAGTGCCTTTTTAGCCTTTTGTTCAACTATTTGCTGTATATTCCCTTGTAATATTTTGTTACTATGCTAAGCAGGTGTGCTGGCTGGTTTTGTGTGTTAACTTAACACAAGCTGGAGTTGATACAGAGAAAGGAGGCTCCATTGAGGAAATGCCTCCATGAAATTCAAGTGTAAGGCATTTTCTCAATTAGTGATCAAAGGTGGGAGGACCCAGCCCATTGTGGGTATTGCCATCCCTGGGCTGGTAGTCTTGGGCTCTATAGGAAAGGAAACTGAGCAAGCCAGGGGAAGCAAGCCAGTAAAGAACATCCCTCCATGGCCTCTGCATCAGCTCCTGTTTGAGTTCCGGTCCTGACTTCCTTTGATGATGAACAGCAATGTGGAAACTGAATGAATCCTTTCCTCCCCAACTTGCTTCTTGGTCATGATGTTTGTGCAGGAAGAGAAGCCCTGACTAAGACAACAGAGCATATATATATATATATATATATATATATATATATATATATATATATAAAAGGAAAGTCTAAGCTTAAGTCTCAGATAAATATATTATCTGGCTGGGAAACAGTATCAGTTAGTTAGCTATTTTCCTGGCTTCTGCCTCTGTAGATTCAACCAAACACATATCAAAAATGGTGGGGGAGGGTGAATCTGTTCTGAACACATTCAGACTTTGTTTCCTTGTCAGTATGCAATGTACAGTCCAAGCAACTGTTTACACAATAATTACATTGCATTGGGTACTACAGCTCATCTAGAGATGATTTAAAATACACAGAAGGCTGTGCATGTGTTACACACAAATACACCATTAAACATGAGGGGCTGAAACAACCGTGGATTTCCACAGGGATTCCTAGAACCAGCTGACCAAGGAAACTGAGGTTTGTGAAACTAAGCAATGATCCCAAATGTTGAAGGAGGGCAATAGGAAGAAGAGCAGCATAGGAAGAAGCAATAAGGGAAACCTTCCACAACGGAGGGAGCATGCATCAGCCAAAACCTTAACAGACCAAAAGTGCCATTAGGAGGGGAGGAAAGGGTCACCCACAAAACAGAAAGATACTGAGACCCTGAGATGAGCAGAGAGCAGCTCAGCCCAGCTGAAGGCATTGCTGGAAGAAGGAGGTGGATCTCACGGCAGCACAGGTCTTGACTCTGGCAAGTTCCCAGGGGACTATCTGCCAGGAGCAAGCATACTTACTGTATTTATTACTCATGATAAAACACCATGGCAAACACAATGTAAGGAAGAGTTTGCTTTGGGGTGCACTTCAAAGTGCTGTCCATCATGGTGGGAAGAGATTGGTAACTCGAACAGGAGGCAACTGCCTTCAATGTGCATGACCAGAGAATGATGAATCATGTCTTCAACTCACTTTCACAGCCCATAGGTACTGTGTCTCTCACCATTTAGGTGGGTCTACCCACTTCAATTAATTCAGTCTAAGTAATCCATCACAGGCATGCCCAGAGGCTAACCTAATCTAGATAATCCCTCATTCTCATGCTCAGAGACCTGTCTCCTAGGTGATTCTAGAGCCTGTTGAGTTGACAATCAATGTCATCCTTCAGAGACAGGTATACTACATAGCCCCAGGGTCTCTAGAAGACTGACCTCGCTTCAGACACCAACTGTAAGCCTTACAATTCCAGGCCACCATCCCTGGTGGTCAACCTGAGGCAATTCAGAAGTCCCTTCAGTTCTCAGACTGGATCATTCTGAGCAAGTCTGGGGCACTAGGAAAACATTATTCTTACAGTAGTCATCTTACAACTTAAAACAACATACAACTTAGAGCCAGGCAAATGGAGCAACACTCAAGAAGAGTTCCCTCAATATATATCACACTCCTTGTATAACCACATGAATCACAGAGCAGAGAGTCACTGGAACTCTGAGCATCCTGAGTCTTCACAAAGGGAAAACATTTTGCTCATAGTTTGGAACTTCAAACCACCAGCAAACATCCCACTGATGGTGGATGGCCACTGTTGTAATTCTCACCTGGCTAACCAGGTAAAAATACAGAGAGATGGTCTCATAGATCACTCGGTGCACACCCAACAATCTAAGGACACCAGACAACTCCTTCCTTTTAAAGATGCCACTATCCTTTTAAAGATGCCATTAGTCTGAAGAACAACATGGGTAACCATGTGGGTGAACTCAATTCCCAGCTCCCCTTCTGCCCTCAGAGGTTGGGGAGTCAGACTGGCACCCCCTCAGTCAAACCTTAGCCCTGTGGCCATATGATGTCTTTATTGAGTCCATTCTGAAATTGCCCCCGAACCACCAATGGCCGCCTCATTAACATATACCTTGTCGTTCCTCGGCAGCCCACCAGGAGTAACAGGAACATTTATTGCCCAGGAAATCCTAGGACTTAGGAACACCTCACTAGGGAACATGGCTAGCTAAATTTTCTCCTATTCATCCATATTACTTGGAAGTTACTCAGAATGGGGAAGCTAATGACACTGGGAACACAATAGAAACATTTAGATATAAACATACTTTTTCCAGCCAAACATAGCAGGGAAAAATAAAAATTCCCTAGGAATATAACTGGAAATCCATAAAAGTTACAATTAAAGGTCATACGGTATCAAGGACTAAAGGAGGAAAACAAAAAAGTTTTAGATAATAGCCAATAAAAAAAATAGTAACTAGTATGGACTTACAAGAGAATGGGAGCCCAGAGCAGAAGGTACAGTACATAGCAGTAATGCTCACTGTCCTATAAAGAACAATATGTGAGAACAAAGAGATAACCTGCTTTAGGACACAGTTTTCAAAGCTTCAGAGAGACAGGTCCACATTTTGACCATAGTAAAGTAAATTTGTCAGCTTTGAGTTACTACAACAAAATACCTCGAGGCAATTAACTTCACGAAGGGAAAACTTCATTTTGCTCATAGTTTGGAACCTCAAACCACCAACAAACATCCCACTGGTGGTGGATGGCCACTGTTGTAATTCTCACCTGGCTAACCAGGTAGAAATAAAAAGAGACCTTCTCATAGATCACTCGGTGAACACCCAACAATCTAAGGACCCCAGGCAACTCCTTCCTTTTAAAGATGCCGCTGTCGCCCAGTAGCACCACCCTGGGATCCTTGGGGAATGTCCTCCCAAAACATGGTAGGGACCATAAAGGTGTGTCTACAGATGCTTCACACCACAAAGCTTAGCGGTGCAGCACCTCTACAAGCCTAGAATTGTCAGGCTTAGCTTGAGACTTGTTAAAGAAAATAGTCTCAAGATGTAGGGAATCTAGCAAATCATATTCTTAACTTGCATCTATCTCTACTGTTCATAGCCACTGAGTCATGACTATGCATGGGGACTTGGCAAAGTGAAGGGAAGACTGCGATCATGGTTATTAAGATTCCATCAACAGACCACTGCATGGGGAACCTAGAAGTGAATACAGGTGTCTTTGGTTTCTGACTTAGGCAAGATGGAAAATGTTAGGAAGACAGATTGAAGAGAAAGCTTGCAGGTAGGTTTCAATTCATGCCTATGAACGTAACAGGAAGCAAGCAAGAAGACAGTGGTGACAGACAGGGTCTTTGACTGCCACACATTTTAAATTACTTAAGTGGAAACTATTTAGAGGTAAGATATTGCCTTTCAACAGGAATAAAGGCTACAATCTGATGCTTAATGATTTGTATTAATATTTGCGTTTGAGGGTATATAGGCTCATATATTTTAATGCTTAGTCATTAAGGAATAGTGTACTTGACAAGGATTAGGAGGTGTGGTCTTGTTGGAGGGAGATGTGCTTCGGGTTTTCAAATGTTCAAACCATGCCTGGTGTCTCACTCTTCCTGCTGCCTGCCAATGTGGATGTAGAACTCTCAGCTACCTCTCCAGCACCGTGTCTGCCTGCACACTGCCATGCTTCCTGCCATGACAATGGACTAAACTTCTGGAACTATGTAAGCAAGACCCAATCAAGTGCTTTCTTTTCTAAGTATTGCCATGAGCACAGTGTCTCTTCCCAGCACTAGAAACCTAACTAAGGCAGAGAGCATGGCATTTACCCATATTCCTCACTCAGTCCTCACAGTGACCCAAAGAAACACATCCAGACCCAAGTGTCACAAGCAAGTAAAGCCGGAGAGTCTCACCCAAAGCTCCCCTAACAGTTATATGTCAAAGCCAGACTTAAAACCCAGGTTGAAGAAGACCTGAGACCAAGAGGCTCTTTGGTTAAATCTCCTCTGCTCTCAGAGACCAGTGTGAAACATTATTAAATGATTTAAACTAGAATCTTAGGAGAAAGGAATTTTCCAAAACTTCTTAAGCTTCTCTAAGCTAACATATTCCTACTATTCTCCATTTCAAACAAAAATAAACAATGCTTTTTTTTTATTGGTAGTGTCAAAGAAGACGGCTTAAAAGATGACAGAAATAGCTCAACGGAGGCTAAATAATATTCCTGATAGCAAAGTAAATTCACCTATAAGAGAAATCTTGAAGAAATCTGAGGGGAGAGTTAATCAGTTCCCATCCACAATAGTGTCTGGGTTTGGTGCTTGTTTATAGGATGGATCCCCAGGTGGGGCAGTCTCTGGATGGTCATTCCTTCAGTCTCTGCTTCCCACTTTGTCTCTGTAACTCCTTCCATTGGTATTTTGTTTCCCCTTCTAAGAAAGACCACACGTTGGACTTCTTGAGTTTTGTGTGTTTTGCAAATTATATCTTGGGTATTCCAAACTTCTGAGCTAATATTCACTTATCAGTGAGTGCATATCATGTGTGTTCTTTTGTGATTGGGTTACCTCACTCAGGATGATATCCTCCAGATCCATCCATTTGTTTAAGTATTTCATAAATTCATTGTTCTTAATAGCTGCCTAGTACTCCATTGTGTAAATGTACCACATTTTCTGTATCCATTCCTCTGTTGAGGGACATCTGGGTTCTTTCCAGCTTCTGACTAAACTTCCCGAACTAAAGAATGAGATTCCCATGAACATAAAAGAAGCCTACAGAACTCCAAATAGACTGGACCAGAAAAGAAATTCCTCCCGACACATAATAATCAGAACAACAAATGCACTAA